>NC_069503.1:1061916675-1062064175 GCF_027579735.1 Bombina bombina
AAATAGATAGATTTGATAGATATATAACTTCCCAGACAGAGAATTACACCCATGGTAAGGTTCCGATAGGCAGTTGCGGCGCCAGGGGACGTGTATATGGCATGGATTTTAGGAACCGGGAGATGGAAAAAGATGCTTGGTCTGTCCTCCTACTTCAAATTTGGGGCACTGCGCGTGCAATCTACTGTGCCACCAGATATGAGTGGTGTGTTAAGTAGTACTATTCTGATCAGTTTAATACCTGTTACTCCTCCTATTGGGGGAGGTGTATATGGCATGGATTTTAGGAACCGGGAGATGGAAAAAGATGCTTGGTCGGTCCTCCTACTTCAAATTTGGGGCACTGCGCGTGCAATCGTGGCCGGACTTTTAGCGATGGACATTTGGCCGACGGACATTTGTCCGAAACACAAGTGGCTGTCACAAAACAGTCCGGCCACGAGATAGATAGATTTGATAGATAGATACATAGATTAGATAGATCAATAGATGCAATATACATTTGATAGATACGATAGACAGATAGATAAATAGATAGATTTGATAGACATATAATTTCCCTGATAGAGAATTACAAGACGTGCAGTCTGGGACCCATGGTAAGGTTCCCAGAGGCAGTTGCGGTGCCAGGGGACGTGTATATGGCATGGATTTTAGTAACCGGAGATGGAAAAAGATGCTTGGTCGGTCCTCCTACTTCAAATTTGGGGCACTGCGCGTGCAATCTACTGTGCCACCAGATATGAGTGGTGTGTTAAGTAGTACTATTCTGATCAGTTTAATACCTGTTACTCCCCCTATCCTCCTACTTCAAATTTGGGGCACTGTGCGTGCAATCGTGGCCGGACTTTTAGCCGACGGACATTTGGCCGAAACACAAGTGGCTGTCACAAAACAGTCCGGTCACGAGATAGATAGATTTGATAGATAGATACATAGATTAGATAGATAGATCAATAGATGCAATATATGCTTAATATATGGAACCCCAAATATAAAATTAAACACATAGATAAAAACATCAATTCCAACATCCGATTATAATTTTTTAGCTTAAACTCATACAAGTATAATATATGTCT
This sequence comes from Bombina bombina, assembly GCF_027579735.1. Classification (NCBI taxonomy): domain Eukaryota; kingdom Metazoa; phylum Chordata; class Amphibia; order Anura; family Bombinatoridae; genus Bombina; species Bombina bombina. The sequence goes on from NC_069503.1 coordinate 1,061,917,758, forward strand.
TTACATATTCAACATGTGAATAAACAAAACTCATGTTTTGAAAATATTGTGATATAACTATCTTTAAGATAAAGCTAGTAGCTAAATTAATGTCTATAGAACTTATAGTCAGTAACACCATCGGAACTGAAAAAGATATCTAAATAATAATGACTAATACCTTCACACTAAGGGGTTAAAGATCAATACCTATATATATTACTAGTATCAATATCAATTGTAGGTACAATGTTATTATGTTATTCGTTTTTTATAGCCTTGCATATATTTGTAATGTTGTAACATTATAATGCACTATTTTTCAATTTTGGTTATCCAACTTAACTTAAATGCATATATCATCAAAATGCCTAAGGTAGAAAGAAGTTGAAGAACATTTTAGCTTTTTTAAATGACAAATTACCTAAATGCCAATTTCCAAAATGGAGGACGTAGCTACAAACCTGGCAGAAATTCATCAATGAACTGTTTAAAAGGACTCTTGGACATGCGCACTAACATTCCTTGACAAAGCATACCAGCGAAACGTACGTCGGAACTGAACTGTTCTATTTGACTTTTATCGCGTCTCTACACTAGCCAAGACACCTGGGGAAATAGCGCTATTGTCTTGCTACTAAGAGGTATTGGTTTCGGCGGTCACACTTCTGCTGATCCACTTACCTCTTTGCAAGTTTGGCGATTTGAAGCATTTGTCATGCTAAATCTGCTTTTGTACCCTTACACTGTGGTGTTATTAAGGCTTTTGTGACGCTTTTATATATTTTAAAATAAATTTGTATCCAAGTTTTGCCTAGTGTACTGTTTTCCCATCAGTATAAAGTGGGAGTGCGCATATCCTTGAGCTTAGTCGAAAGCTCCAACAAATGTGAGTAGTCATTTGTTACAAAACAACTACTTCCTCAAAGTGCCGTTACAGATTCACACTATGTTGCAATTTTCTGTTTCCTTTTTCAAGGGATCCCACTGAGGAACGCTAACAAGCTGAATAATTCATCCAGAGGACCCAGACATATCCTTAATTCAGAACTTTATTTGGTTTTCATTCTTTTTATGATTTTTGTTATCACATTTATTTTACATTCTGTTCTTTTGTGATATTTGGTAGATAGACATATAATTTCCCAGACAGAGAATTACAAGACGTGCGGTCTGGGACCCATGGTAAGGTTACTTCCTTTTGCATAATCGAGTACAGGTTGGGGATTGCCTTTTGTGCAAAGAAATTTCGGCCGGGTACCTTTCACTGCGGTGTCCCCTATCAGGGGATGTGTATATGGCATGGATTTTAGGAACCGGGAGATGGAAAAAGATGCTTGGTCGGTCCTCCTACTTCAAATTTGGGGCACTGCGCGTGCAATCTAATGTGCCACCAGATAGGAGTGGTGTGTTAAGTAGTACTATTCCTATCAGTTTAATCCTGTTAAGTGTCTTTTTTTTGTTTTTGTTTTTGAAGCCACAGTGCAGCACCAGAGGCCAGAAAAATTTGGCATGTACACATGCCTGAAAAATTAGGTATTGTTGCAACCGCTGCTGTAGCAGCGGCCATAAAAATTGATGTTTGTTTCCCAGGCATAAAGTGCCCTAAAACATTGCGGCTTGAACCCTAGTTGGTGGCGGATAAGTCACGCAAGTCATGCGGCATTTGAAGATAAAATACAGCAGCGTGTGGACCATTTTTAGCCCAAGGCAGCTCATCTCATCAGGCCTTTTTTACTCAAATGTATCGCCCAATGTCAGTCCCTTCGGGATCCATCCCTCATTCATCTTAATAAAGGTGAGGTAATCTAGACTTTTTTGACCTAGGCGACTTCTCTTCTCAGTGACAATACCTCCTGCTGCACTGAAGGTCCTTTCTGACAGGACACTTGAAGCGGGGCAGGCCAGAAGTTCTATTGCAAATTGGGATAGCTCAGGCCACAGGTCAAGCCTGCACACCCCGTAGTCAAGGGGTTCATCGCTCCTCAGAGTGTCGAGATCTGCAGTTAAGGCGAGGTAGTCTGCTACCTGTCGGTCAAGTCGTTCTCTGAGGGTGGACAGCGAAGGGCAGTTGCGATGCATAGGATTTAAAAAGCTCCGCATGTCCTCCATCAACAACACGTCTGTAAAGCATCCTGTCCGTGCCGGCGTGGTCGTGGGAGTCGGAGGATTACTTTCAGCTTCCCCTGTTAGATTCACATTGTGCTGTGACATCACCCTTATACGCTGTGTAAAGCATACTTTTTCATTTATTTTGGAAATGCTGCATCCTTTCCGACTTGTTGTAATTCGGTAACCTTTCTGGCACTTTATGCTTATACCGGGGGTCTAGTAGCGTGGACACCGAGTACAGGTCATTCTCCTTCAGCTTTTTTATACGAAGGTCCCTCAACAGGCACGACAACATGAAAGACCCCATTTGCACAAGGTTGGATGCCGAGCTACTCATGTCCCGTTCCTCGTCCTCAGTGATGTCACTGAGGGTATCTTCCTCCCCCCAGCCACGTACAACACCACGGGTACCAGATAGGTGACAACGAGCACCCTGGGATGCCTGTTGTGGTTGGTCTTCCTCCTCCTCCTCAAAGCCACATTCCTCCTCTTACTCCTCTTCCTCACAATCCTCTTCCAGCGTTGCCGTAGGTCCAGCAAGCGATGCTGATAAGGCTGTTTCTGGTGGTGATGGTGACCACAACTCTTCCTCTTCCTCTTCACGCTCATCTACGGCTTGATCCAGCACTCTTCGCAGGGCATGCTCCAGGAAGAAAACAAATGGTATGATGTCGCTGATGGTGCCTTCGGTGCGACTGACTAGGTTTGTCACCTCCTCAAAAGGACGCATGAGCCTACAGACATTGCGCATGAGCGCCCAGTAATGTGGCAAAAAAAGAGGCTGTCCTAGCACCCCAGTCATACAAATACTCGTTAACGGCTTTTTCTTGTTGGAGCAGGCGGTCGAACATTAGGAGTGTTGAATTCCAATGTGTCGGGCTGTCACTGGCATGTTGTTTCGCCGCTGGATATCGGAAAAGTGCGCGATGGCCGTGTAGGAATGCCTCAAATGGCCACACACCTTCCTGGCCTGCTTCAGGACGTCCTGTAAGCCTGGGTACACAAAGCGTTGTACGATCAGATTACACACATGTGCCATGCACGGCACATGTGTCAACTTGCCCAATTTCAATGCCGCCACCAAATTACTTCCGTTGTCAGAAACCACTTTGCCGATCTCCAGTTGGTGCGGAGTCAGCCACTGATCCACCTGTGCATTCAGGGCGGACAGGAGTGCTGGTCCGGTGTGACTCTCTGCTTTCAGGCAAATCAACCCCAAGACGGTGTGACACTGCCGTATCCGGGATGTGCAATAGTACCTGCGGAGCTGGGGGGGTGCTGTTGATGTGGAGCAAGACGCAGCAGCAGAAGAGGACTCAGCCGAGGAGGTTATGGAAGAGGATGGAGTAGGAGGAGTAGAGGAGGTGGCATCAGGCCTGCCTGCAAGTCGTGGCGGTGTCACCAACTCCTCCTCTGCAGAGCCATGCATTCCATGCTTGGCAGCCATCAGCAGGTTTACCCAATGTGCAGTGTAGGTGATATACCTTCCCTGACCATGCTTTGCATACCAGCTATCAGTGGTCATATGGACCCTTGCCCCAACACTGTGTGCCAGACATGCCATTACTTCCTTTCGCACAATCGAGTAGAGGTTGGGGATTGCCTTTTATGAAAAGAAATTTCGTCCGGGTACTTTCCACTGCGGTGTCCCAATAGCTACAAATTTTTTGAATGCCTCAGACTCCACCAGCTTGTATGGTAAAAGCTGGCGGGCTAAGAGTTCAGACAAGCCAGCTGTCAGACGCTGGGCAAGGGGGTGACTTTGTGACATTGGCTTCTTACGCTCAAACATGTCCTTGACAGACACCTGACTGTGGGCAGATGAGCAGGAACTGCTCTGGAAGAGAGACGGAGTGGCGGATGGTTGAGAGGGGGCAAGGAGGACAGCAGTGGTTGACGTGGCTGAAGATGCTGGACCAGGAGGAGGATGGCGGCTTTGAGTTTGTGTGCTGCTTCTACTCATGTGTTGATCCCATAGGCGTTTGTTATATGCGATCATGTGCCTTCGCAAAGCAGTTGTACCTAGGTGGGTGTTGCACTTCCCACAACTCAGTTTCTTTTGGCACAGGTTGCAAATGGCATCGTTGTTGTCAGAGGCAGACACACAAAAAAAATGCCACACTGCTGAGCTCTGCGATGACGGCATTCTGGTGGTGGCAACAGCATGCATTCATTGGCATGCTGTCTGGCTGACCCCGGGTGCTGATGCATGCTGTCTGACTGTGCCACTAGCTCCTTGCGACGACCTCCCCCTGCTTCCAACTCGTCTCCTCCTCCTCTTCTCTGTCTCCCCATCTGAACTTTCCCCCTGTTCTTCTTCTCTTCTACCGGGCACCCACGTGACATCCGCGGACGTATCGTCATCATCAACCGCTTCACTTGTATCTGACAAATCAACAAAGGAAGCAGCAGCGTGTACAACATCATCATCATCACACCGTACGTCCATGTCTGTAATGCTGCCTGACTGAGACATATCACTGTTATCTATAGCTATAGAAGATTGGGTGTCCTGTGTTAAAAAGTCAACTATGTCCTCCTCAGAACTTTTTGAGTTCATGGTACGTGGCCTCTTAACACTGGGCATTATTCTATGGCCAAAGGGAATCACAGCACCACGACCACGACGGCACCTGCGGGGTGGCCTGCCTCTGCCTGTCATTTTTTTTTAAATGTACACTTACACTACTATTAAACAAGATATGAGTGGTGGCACTGGGCAAGTGGGCACAGTATACGCTGTGAGCCTGGCACACATGCTGGCAGGCAGGCAATTAGATTACACAAGCAGACTGATGTTTCACAGTCAAAAAAGTTTTTTTTTTTAATTATTTGCACTACTGTTACACCAGATATGAGAGGTGGCACTGGGCAAGTGGGCCTGGCACACACAATGGCAGGCAGGCAACTGCAATTAGATTACACTAGCAGACTGATGTTTCACAATTAAAAAAGTTTTTTTTTTTTAATTATTTACACTACTGTTACACCAGATATGAGTGGTGGCACCGGGCAAGTGGGCCTGGCACACACGCTGGCAGGCAGGCAACTGCAATTAGATTACACTAGCAGGCTGATGTTTCACAATCAAAAAAGTTTTTTTTTTTTTTTATTATTTACACTACTGTTACACCAGATATGAGTGGTAGCACTGAGCAAGTGGGCCTGGCACACACGCTAGCAGGCAGGCAACTGCAATTAGATTACACTAGCAGACTGATGTTTCACAGTTAAAAAAGTTTTTTTTAAAAAATTATTTACACTACTGTTACACCAGATATGAGTGGTGGCACTGGGCAAGTGGGCCTGAAACACACGCTGGCAGGCAGGCAACTGCAATTAGATTACACTAGCAGGCTGATGTTTCACAATCAAAAAAGTTTTTTTTAAAAAATTATTTACACTACTGTTACACCAGATATGAGTGGTGGCACCGGGCAAGTGGGCCTGGCACACACGCTAGCAGGCAGGCAACTGCAATTAGATTACACTAGCAGACTGATGTTTCACAGTCAAAAAAGTTTTTTTTTTAATTATTTACACTACTGTTATACCAGATATGAGTGGTGGCACTGGGCAAGTGGGCCTGGTACACACGCTAGCAGGCAGGCAACTGCAATTAGATTACACTAGCAGACTGATGTTTCACAGTCAAAAAAGTTTTTTTTTTTAAATTATTTACACTACTGTTACACCAGATATGAGTGGTGGCACTGGGCAAGTGGGCCGGGCACACACGTTGGCAGGCAGGCAACTGCAATTAGAATTACACTAGCAGACTGATGTTTCACAGTCAAAAAAGTTTTTTTTTTTTTAAATTATTTACACTACTGTTACACCAGATATGAGTGGTGGCACTGGGCAAGTGGGCCTGGTACACACGCTAGCAGGCAGGCAACTGCAATTAGATTACACTAGCAGACTGATGTTTCACAGTCAAAAAAGTTTTTTTTTTTAAATTATTTACACTACTGTTACACCAGATATGAGTGGTGGCACTGGGCAAGTGGGCCGGGCACACACGTTGGCAGGCAGGCAACTGCAATTAGAATTACACTAGCAGACTGATGTTTCACAGTCAAAAAAGTTTTTTTTTAATTATTTACACTACTGTTACACCAGATATGAGTGGTGGCACCGGGAAGTGGGCCTGGCACACACACTGGCAGGCAGGCAACTGCAATTAGATTACACTAGCAGACTGATGTTTCACAGTCAAAAAAGTTTTTTTAAAAAAATTATTTACACTACTGTTACACCAGATATGAGTGATGGCACCGGGCAAGTGGGCCTGGCACACACGCTAGCAGGCAGGCAACTGCAATTAGATTACACTAGCAGACTGATGTTTCACAGTCAAAAAAGTGTTGTTTTTTTAAATTATTTACACTACTGTTACACCAGATATGAGTGGTGGCACTGGGCAAGTGAGCCTGGCTGGCACACACGCTAGCAGGCAGACAACTGCAATTAGATTACACTAGCAGACTGATGTTTCACAGTCAAAATTTTTTTTTTTTAAATTATTTACACTACTGTTACACCAGATATGAGTGGTGGCACTGGGCAAGTGGGCCTGGCACACACGCTGGCAGGCAGGCAGGCAACTGCAATTAGATTACACTAGCAGACTGATGTTTCACAGTCAAAAAAGTGTTGTTTTTTTAAATTATTTACACTACTGTTACACCAGATATGAGTGGTGGCACTGTGCAAGTGGGCCGGGCACACACGTTGGCAGGCAGGCAGGCAGGCAGGCAACTGCAACTAGATTACACTAGCAGACTGATGTTTCACAGTCAAAAAGTTTTTTATTTTTAAATTATTTTCACTACTGTTACACCAGATATGAATGGCGGCACCGGGCAAGTGAGCCTGGCACACACGCTAGCAGGCAGGCAACTGCAATTAGATTACACTAGCAGACTGATGTTTCACAGTCAAAAAAGTTTTTTTTTTTAAAAATATTTACACTACTGTTACACCAGATATGAGTGGTGGCACTGGGCAAGTGGGCCGGGCACACACATTGGCAGGCTGGCAGGCAACTGCAATTAGAATTACACTAGCAGACTGATGTTTCACAGTCAAAAAAGTTTTTTTTTTTTAAATTATTTACACTACTGTTACACCAGATATGAGTGGTGGCACTGGGCAAGTGGGCCTGGCACACACGCTAGCAGGCAGGCAACTGCAATTAGATTACACTAGCAGACTGATGTTTCACAGTGAAAAAAGTTTTTTTTTTAAAATTATTTACACTACTGTTACATCAGATATGAGTGGTGGCACTGGGCAAGTGGGCCTGGCACACACGCTGGCAGGCAGGCAACTGCAATTAAATTACACTAGCAGACTGATGTTTCACAGTCAAAAAAGTTTTGTTTTTTTAAATTATTCACACTACTGTTACACCAGATATGAGTGGTGCCACTGTGCAAGTGGGCCAGGCACACACATTGGCAGGCAGGCAGGCAGGCAACTGCAACTAGATTACACTAGCAGACTGATGTTTCACAGTCAAAAAGTTTTTTATTTTTAAATTATTTTCCCTACTGTTACACCAGATATGAGTGGTGGCACCGGGCAAGTGAGCCTGGCACACACGCTAGCAGGCAGGCAACTGCAATTAGATTACACTAGCAGACTGATGTTTCACAGTCAAAAAAGTTTTTTTTTTAAATTATTTACACTACTGTTACACCAGATATGAGTGGTGGCACTGGGCAAGTGGGCCGGGCACACACGTTGGCAGGCAGGCAACTGCAATTAGAATTACACTAGCAGACTGATGTTTCACAGTCAAAAAAGTTTTTTTTTTTAAAATTATTTACACTACTGTTACACCAGATATGAGTGGTGGCACTGGGCAAGTGGGCCTGGTACACACGCTAGCAGGCAGGCAACTGCAATTAGATTACACTAGAAGACTGATGTTTCACAGTCAAAAAAGTTTTTTTTTTTTTAAATTATTTACACTACTGTTTCACCAGATATGAGTGGTGGCACTGGGCAAGTGGGCCGGGCACACACGTTGGCAGGCAGACAACTGCAATTAGAATTACACTAGCAGACTGATGTTTCACAGTCAAAAAAGTTTTTTTTAAATTATTTACACTACTGTTACACCAGATATGAGTGGTGGCACCGGGCAGGTGGGCCTGGCACACACGCTGGCAGGCAGGCAACTGCAATTAGATTACACTAGCAGACTGATGTTTCACAGTCAAAAAAGTTTTTTTTTTTAAATTATTTACACTACTGTTACACCAGATATGAGTAATGGCACTGGGCAAGTGGGCCTGGCTGGCACACACGCTAGCAGGCAGGCAACTGCAATTAGATTACACTAGCAGACTGATGTTTCACAGTCAAAAAAAGTTTTTTTTTTAAATTATTTACACTACCGTTACACCAGATATGAGTGGTGGCACTGGGCAAGTGGGCCTGGCTGGCACACACGCTAGCAGGCAGGCAACTGCAATTAGATTACACTAGCAGACTGATGTTTCACAGTCAAAAAAGTTTTTTTTTTTAAATTATTTACACTACTGTTACACCAGATATGAGTGGTGGCACTGGGCAAGTGGGCCTGGCACACACGCTGGCAGGCAACTGCAATTAGATTACACTAGCAGACTGATGTTTCACAGTCAAAAAAGTTTTTTTTAAAAAATTATTTACACTACTGTTACACCAGATATGAGTGGTGGCACTGGGCAAGTGGGCACAGTATACGCTGTGAGCCTGACACACACGCTGGCAGGCAGGCAGGCAACTGCAATTAGATTACACAGGAAAAAAAAAAGCAGCCCTAAAAAGGGCTTTTTGGGGTGCTGTCCTTACAGCAGAGATCAGATGAGTCCTTCAGGACTGTAGTGGACACTGAATACACTAGCCTAGCTATCAATTTCCCTATTAAATCAGCAGCAACTACACTGTCCCTCCTCTCACTAAGAAAGCAGCTTCCGAATGAATCTAAAATGGCTGCTGTCCAGGAGCTGGGAGGGTCTGCAAGGGAGTGTGTCTGCAGACTGTGAGATACAGGGTCAAAGTTTACTCAATGATGACGAATAGAGGGCGGATCGAACATCGCATATGTTCGCCTGCCGCAGCGAACGCGAACAAGCTATGTTCGCCGGGAACTATTCGCCGGTGAACAATTCGCGACATCACTAATCCTGACAAGTTATCTGCAGTTCTGCAGTGGCCTCGCCCAGTTGGTCTTCGGTCTATTCAACGTTTTTTGGGGTTCGCCAATTACTAAAGAAAGTTTATTAAAACTTTTCTTCCTTGGTCAAACCTATCACAGACATGACCGTAAAGAGAATGATCCACTCTATTGGTCACCTACTGCCATTAAGGCCTTCGATAGTCTTACGACTGCCTTTGCTGCTGCTCCAGTTCTGGCTCATCCTAACCCTGTCCTGCCTTTCGTTCTTGAGGTCAATGTGTCTGAGACTGGAGTAGGTGTCCTCATGTCTCAACGTCCTGCGTCTGATGGTTCCTTGCATCCGTGTGGTTTCTTCTCTAAGAAATTGTCTCCAGCAGAGTGCAATTATGAAATTGGCGACAGGGAATTACTGGCCATAATTTTGGCACTTAAGGAATGGAGGCATCTTCTCGAGGGTACTAGGGTACCAGTGCTCATTCTTACTGACCACAAGAATTTAACGTATCTATCTGAAGCAAAACGCTTGTCGCCCCGACAGGCCAGATGGGCGCTATTTTGGTCTCGGTTTAATTATGTGGTCTCCTACCTGCCTGGTAGTAAGAATGTTAGGGCTGATGCCCTCTCTCGACAATTTTCGCCTCTGTCCAAGGAGGAGTCTATACCTACTCCTGTTATACCTCCTGACCATATTTTGGCTACCATACGTACTAATTTGACTTCTCCCTTGGGGGAGGAGATCCTGGCTGCACAAACCAATGCGCCTCCTGAGAAACCTAGTGGTAAGTGTTTTGTTCCTGACAATCTTCGAACTAAACTTTTGCACACTTACCACTATCCTAAAGCTGCAGGTCACCCAGGCAAGAACCAAATGATTTGGTCTGTCACTCGACAATTCTGGTGGCCAGGTCTTCATTCTGATGTTGCTGCGTATGTTGCCTCCTGCTCAGTTTGTGCACAGAATAAGACTCCTCGACGTCTTCCTTCAACCTATTGCTAATGGTGAGCTTCGTTGGACACATCTTTCCATGGACTTCATTGTCGAGCTCCCTGTTTCCAATGGCAATACTGTTATCCTTATGGTGGTCGACCGTTTTTCTAAAATGTCACATTGCATTCCCTTGATGAAGCTGCCTACCGCTCAGTACCTTGCTTCAATTTTTGCCCGGGAGGTCTTCCATTTACATGGGTTACCCAAGGATATAGTGTCGGACTGGGTTAGCCAGTTTGTCTCCAGATTTTGGCGTTCCTTTTGTGCTCAAATGGGGATCCAGCTTTTCTTCTCCTCGGCATATCACCCTCAATCCAATGGGGCTGCGGAACAGTCTAATCAAGCTCTGGAACAGTTCCTCCGTTGCTATGTCTCAGATCACCACAATAATTGGTCTGAACTGTTACCTTGGGCAGAGTTTGCTCGTAATAGTTCTATTAATGCCTCCTCCAAGATATCCCCGTTCATGGCGAATTATGGGTTTCAACCATCCTTGTTGCCCGATTCATTCATGTCTCAGGGTATTCCAGCTTTGGAGGAGCATCTCCAGCAACTCCGTTCCATGTGGGTGCAGATTCAGGATTGCTTTCATCGTTCTATGCAGCGCCAAAAGTTCCAGGCTGATCGTAGGCATCTGCCCGCACCTTCCTACCAGGTTGGTGAGAGAGTTTGGCTGTCCTCCCACAACTTGAACCTTCGTGTGCCTTCCAATAAATTGGCTCCCCATTATGTTGGTCCTTTTCGAATACTCCTATGACTTAATCCTGTGGCCTACGCTCTTGACCTTCCTCCTGCTATGCGCATCTCCAATGTTTTTCATGTCTCCCTCTTGAAACCATTGGTTTGTAATTGGTTTACCACTGTGTTGCCTCATCCCCGTCCTATCTTTGTTGACAACCATGAGGAGTATGAGGTCAGCAGCATTATTGACTCTCGTATGTCCAGGGGCCATGTACAGTATTTGGTTCACTGGAGAGGCTACAGTCCGGTGGAGCGTTCTTGGGTTCCCTCCTCTGATGTTCATGCTCCCGCTCTCCTCCATGCCTTCCATGCCTGTTTCCCCAAATAAGCCTAAGGGAGGGGTCGTTGAGGGCAGTGTACTGTCAGGGTTTTTTCCCTGTTGTGTTTGCCATGTGCTGCTGGCAGCCAGTTTACTCACCTCTCTTCCTGACTATGGTGCATTGTGGGGGATGCTGCTCAATTCCTGCACTTCCTTTTATGGCCAGTCTGGTGTGCATCATCCATGTGAGACAGGATGCAGTCTCAGAATTGTGATGTCATCACTTATTATTTAAAGGGCCTCTGTTCAGTATGCTTTGCCTTTGCGTTGTCTCAGACCTGTCTGTGAGAGTTCCTGTGTATTACCTAACTGCCTGACGTCCTTCCTGGTTCCTGATCCCTGGCTTGTTCCTGACTCTGCTGTTTTCCTTGTTCCTGATTCTGGCTTGTCTGACTATTAGCTTTGGCTCCTGACTCGGCTCGTCTGACTACAAGCTCTGGTTTTGATTCCTGGCTTGTTATTTGACTTGTGGACTTTTTATTATTTTTTGCTATTAATAAAGGTGTGATTATTTTTGCACTTCTCCTCTCAGTCTGATTCCTGGCACCCTGACAGGAGGAGAGTCCACGGCTTCATTCATTACTTGTGGGAAATAAGAACCTGGCCACCAGGAGGAGGCAAAGACAGTCCAGCCAAAGGCTTAAATACCTCCCCCACTTCCCTCATCCCCTAGTCATTCTGCCGAGGGAACAAGGAACAGTAGCAGAAATATCACAATATAAATGGTGCCAGAAGAACAAAAAACTAAATTTAGGTCCGCCCACTGGAGCAACGGGCGGAGCCGTGGACTCTCCTCCCCACGATGGAAATTAAATTATCAGGTAAGCATAATTTATATTTTCCATCTAAAGGGAAGAAGAGTCCATGGCTTCATTCATTACTTGTGGGAACAATTACCCAAGCTCTAGAGGACACTGAATGAAAACATGAGGGCAAGAGGCGGACCCTAATCTGAGGGCACCACAGCCTGTAAAACCTTTCTCCTAATAAGTGCTTCCGCCAAAGCAAAAACGTCAAACTTGTAAAATTTTGTAAAGGTATGTAACGAGGATCAGGTAGCCACCTTACAAATCTGCTCCATAGAGGCCTCATTCTTGAAGGCCCACGAAGAAGCCACAGCTCTAGTCAAATGAACCGTGATCCTCTAAGGAGGCTTATGTCCCACTGTCTTGTAGGCTAAGCGAATCATGCTCCTCAACCAAAAGGACAAAGAAGTTGCAAAGGCATTCTGCCCCCTGCGCTTCCCTTAATACACCACAAAAAGAGATGTAGTCTGTCGGAAATCCTTCGTAGCCTGAAGATAGAATTTCAAAGCTCGAACCACATCCAAATTATGAAGTAACCTCTCCTTAGGAGAAGAGGGGTTAGGACACAAAGAAGGAACAATGATTTCCTGATATATGTTATGGTTAGACACAACCTTGGGAAGGAATCCCAAACCAGTACGAAGAACAGCCTTATCAGCGTGAAACACCAGATAAGGAGGCTCACATTGCAAGGCTGCTAACTCAGATACTCTGCGTGCTGATGCAATAGCTAACAGAAATAGAACTTTCCAATAAAGAATCTTAATGTCAACAGAGTGCATAGGTTCAAACGGAACCCTCTGCAACACCTTCAGAACTAAGTTCAAGCTTGAAGGCGGACCGGATTGTCTAAAAACAGGCCTGATTCTAGACAAAGCCTGAACAAAGGACTGTATATCAGGAAGCTCAGCGAGCCTCTTGTGTAACAGAACAGACCATGCAGAAATCTGTCCCTTCAAGGAACTGGCAGCAAGGCCCTTATCCAGTCCATCCTGGAGAAAGGACAAAATCCTGGATACCTTAACCCTGTGCCAAGGATATCCATGCCTCTCACACCAGGACAAGTAAGTCCCTCCACACCTTATGATAGATGCGACGAGCGACCCGCTTCCTGGCCTGAACAAGAGTATCAATCACTCTCTCAGAGAACCCTCTCTTGGCCAAGACTAAGCGTTCAATCTCCACGCAGTCAGCCTCAGAGAATCTAGATTTTGATAATGAAAAGGACCCTGTACCAGCAGATCCCAGCGATAGGGTAACCTCCATGGAGGAGACGCTGACATCCCCACCAGATCCGCAAACCACGTCCTTTGTGGCCATGATGGAGCAATCAGAATAGCCGAAGCTTGCTCCTGCTTGATGCAGGCCACTACACGAGGTAGAAGTGGCAACGGTGGAAAAATTCCTTGGGATCCCTGGTCTGGAATCTGATGAAGCTGAATGACCCCAGAAGAGGCCACACTTCAGAGCATTGTAGATCGCTCAAAGTTCCAGAATATTGATTGGGAGGAGAGACTCTTCTCGAGGCCATCTTCCCTGTGCCATCCTGGCACCCCAGACAGCTCCCCATCCTGCCAGACTCGCGTCCCAGGATGGTCTCAGGAAGGATGTCCCTTGGGATAGTTGTTCTAGATGGATCCACCAAGAGAGGGTATCCTTCGTCCGATCATCTAGAGAAATCTGTTGGGATAGATCTGAATGATTGCCGTTCCACTGTCTCCACATGCACAACTGAAGAGGTCTGAGATGGAACCTGGCGAATGGAATGACATTGATGCTGGATACCATTAGCCCGATCACCTCCATACTCTGAGCCACAGAGGGACTGGAGTAGGACTGAAGGGCAAGACAGGCAGACACAATCTTCCTGCATCGCTGATCTGTGAGAAATATAGAATCTATTATCGTTCTCAGGAACTCCACCCTGTTGCTGTGAATCAGGGAGCTCTTTCCTGAGTTTATCTTCCAACCGTGAGATTGGAGCAAAAGCAGAAGGGCCCTCGAGTGGTCCTCTGCGAGGCTGAACGACAGCGCCTGGACTAGGATATCATCCAGATAGGGTGCCACAGCGATGCCTCTGGACCTGGCTACTGCAAGCAGTGCCCCCAGAACCTTCGTTAAGACTCTCAGGGCCATCGCCAGACCAAAGGGAAGGGCCACAAATTGGAAATATTGGTCCAGAAACTCAAATCTCAGGAACCTGAAGTGATCCCTGTGGATCGGCATATGAAGGTAGGCATCCTTCAAGTCTTTTGTTGTCATGAACTGACCCTCTTGAACTAGGGGAAAATAGATCTGATCGTTTCCATTTTGAACGATGGAACAGCCAGAAACTGGTTTAAACATTTTTGGTCTAGAATCGGGCGGAACGTGGCCTCCTTCTTTGGGACCAAGAGAAGGTTTGAATAGTACCCTAGACCACCTTTCTGCTGGGGGTACTGGTACAATAACTCAGAGAGAAGAGAGATCCCTCACACAGTTTAGAAAGACTTCTCTCTTTTCTGGTCTGGAAGACAGATTTGACAGGAGGAATCTGCCCCTGGGTGGATGAGTTCTGAACCCTATCCTGTATCCTTGGGTGACAACCTACAGAACCCAAGGGTCCTGAACGTCCTGCAACCAGGCCTCTGAAAAGAGAGATAATCTGCCCCCTACTTAGTCCGGAGACCGGTCAGGGGCCCCTTCATGCCGACTTTGTCTCGGAGGGCTTCTTGTTCTGCTTGGACTTGTTCCAAGACTGAGCTGGATTCAAAGCACCTTTGGACTGATCCGCTTTCGTGGCGGGCTGCTGGCGTTGGGCCTTATCCACATGAAAGGGATGAAAAGTAGATCCCTTAGGTTTAACCTTCTTATCCTGTGGTAGGAAAGCACCCTTGCCTCCCGTCACCATGGATATGATTGAGTCTAATCCTGGACCGAACAGGATCTTTCCCTCAAAGGGAAGGGATAGAAGTCTGGACTTAGAGGTCATGTCCGCAGACCACCGCTTTAGCCACAGTGCCCTGCGGGCTAGTACAGAAAACCCTGAAACCTTAGCATTCAGGCAAATAATTTGCATATTGGCATCACAAATAAAAGAATTAGCTACCCTCAAGGCCTTAATTCTCTCCTGTACTTTGTCGAGGTGAGTCTCCCTCTTGACCATATCAGACAGAGATTCGCACCAATATGTCACAGCTCCAGCAACTGCCGCTACCGCCGCTGCTGGCAAAAAAACAAACCCTGTGTGTTGAAACATCTTCCTCAACATGTTTTTTAACTTTTTATCCATAGGCTCCATGAAAGACGAACTATCCTCAAGAGGAATCGTCATTCGCTTGGCGAGTGTAGAGATAGCACCATCCACCTTAGTGACGGTCCCCAACAGCTCAAGCTGAGAGTCCAAAACGGGGAACAGTTTCTTAAAGGAAGAAGGGGAAAAGGAAGAACCTAATCTCTCCCTCTTATTCTTAATAATATTAGCCATCTTAACAGGAACCGGGAAGGTCTGAGGTACCACCCTGTCCTCATACACTTTATCAAGCTTAGGAATCAAAGGTTCCTCCGGTAGTTTCGGTTCTGGGACATCGAGAGTAGCAAGCACCTGCTTCAGCAAAAAGCGCAAATTTTCCATCCTAAACCTAAAGCCAGGCTCCTCTGCAGATGGAGCTTTAGATGACATGGATTCCGACCCAGAAGGAACGTCCTCCGAAGAGTCGGAGTCGTCGTCATTAGCAGATAACCTTACCGAGATATCCATAGGAGTATATGACTCCTGGGCCGGATTGACATATTTTACCCTATGCTTGTGCTTAGCAGAACATGGTAAGGCACTAATCACCTTCGAGACCATCGTTTGCAGTTGATTTCCCACAAGTAATGAATGAAGCCGTGGACTCTCCTCCCCTTTAGATGGAAATTATTCCTATTCTAATACCCTTTTAAAAAAAAAAAACACCCTAAAATAAAAACCCTAATCTATAATAAACTACCAAGGGCCCTTAAAAGGGTCTTTTGTAGGGCATTACCCTAAAGAAATCAGCTCTTTTTCTACAAAAGAAAAACAAACACCCCCTAACAGTATACAAACCCCCACCCCCAAACCCACAAAATAAAAGTAAAGTAAAATCTAATCTACCCATTGCCCTGAAAAGGGCATTTGTATGGGCATTGCCCTTAAAAAGGCATTCATCTCTTTTGCTGCCCATTAAAAATAAAAAATGGCTATTCAAATAAACTACCAATAGCCCTTAAAAGGGCCTTTTGTAGGGCATTGCCCTAAAGAAATCATCTCTTTTTCTAAACAAAAATACAAAGACCCACTTACATTACAAAACCCCACCCCCCAAAATAAAAAAAATATAAAAAATAATAATCTATCCATTGCCCTGAGAAGGGCATTTGTATGGGAATTGCCCTTAAAAGGGTATTTAGCTCTTTTTCTTGCCCTTCACAGTTGCTGAAGTCCCGCTTAAAGGATCTTCATCCCGGCGGCTCCAACTTTATCCAGGAGGCATCTTCTATCTTCATCCCAGAGGCATCTTCTATCTTTATCCCGGCGGCGCGGAGCACGTCAATCCTAAAGACATCCGGCGCGGAGCATCCTCTTCATACAGTCGCCGCCGTATACTAAATCTTTAATGCAAGGGAGCCTTTTCAGAATGGCGTCCCTTGCATTCCTATTGGCTGATTTGATTTTGGAAATTCAAATCAGTCAATAGGATGAGAGCTACTGAAATCCTATTGGCTGTTCAAATCAGCCAATAGGATGAGAGCTACTGAAATTCTATTGGCTGATTTGAACAGTGTAAGGTTTTGGTTTCATGGGGGGAGTGTCAGGTCAGGCCGAAGCCGCAGGCCCACTGTACCACCTGAAGCAGATGTAGATTATCTGATAAGGATATCCTTAGAACAGACTCAGACCACGCAGCAATGATCCAAAACTATTCTCCTTTATTGAAAGACACACAACATGTCTTATAGGCACCAATTACAGTGTACAGGGTTAACTTGATGACACGTTATGACCGCGTCATTTTACACAGTTATACACAGTGTTATTCTGGAAATGTACTAGCTCTAAACAATCTATATAGCCATAATAAGAAATGCATCTGCGAAAACGACAAGGTTGTTTGACCATCTTATTGAGATAGTACCCTCCTGGGCCTAGTGCCAGGGACATGTACAAGGTTAGCTGGCTTAGCAGAGTAAAATAACAAGCCTATATTTCTCAATACAGAATAACCCATTATAATAAAGTTTAATCATTACAAGATGGATGCAAAGAACAAGATGGCGCTAGTCTGGTTCACATTAACCATTAACATACTACCCTTTTATTCTAACAGAATAACATAATAAATAGACAGACGCAGAAAATGAGGAAAGCCTTTAACAGTATGAGCCTAATACTACAGTAACAGAACTCTATATGAGAATACTAGAGAGAAAAATATTCACATGTCGTGGTATAATTCTATAGGCCAATAGGGCACAATTTGTCACTGCACATAGGTGCGGCCCCTCCAATACCTTCCGTCTACCTTCCAGCATCCCTAAAACTACCGGTCTATCTGCACAAAGACCCAACCAGCCCCCCATCTACCCCCAAACAACGTTGCATCTTTTATTTCTCCGCCTGCATTGCTAGCACCCCCGCAATATGTCCAACAGTTCTTTCTCCACAGTAAAGCATGACATGGTAACAGCACAACTGTCTCTAGGTGGCCTCTGATTACTTTAAGAACAGTCTTTGTCCTCTTAGAGCGCTCCACTTTCCTCAGACACTTTGCGTTAATACAGTTCATTTGTAGTAGGGGTGCTTATCCAGTGTTCTTCCGCAGGGAGATGCTTGAAATCTGATGGTTTGTTCATGGGGTAGACAAGGCAGCCAGTGGATCCCCATGGCAAGCAGACACTCGAGTCACAAGGAGTCTACGAAGAAGACAAAAACAGTACAAGATGAGTACACACCCCAATACAATCACAATTATGTCCAAATTAAACTTCTTTCATCTTTTTTTAAGCATCACAATTCCTTTAGCTTAACTCATCCTATGTCATTTAAAACCAAGGAAAAAACATTGTTGATATATAATACAAACTTAATACATTGATACTTTACAGTGAATAATTCACAGCTTCTCTATACAATTTAAACGATACTTCATGAATACTAAGCAAGTGAAAACTGCTAGACTTCATCAAAAGGCCGAATGACTATGCTAAAACTTATGCTAAGGCCTGCCCTGTATCAAAAAGGAAAAAAGAAAACAGTCAATAAAAATAAATGAATCTCTTTACACTGTCACTTTGAACTACTAAAAATAAAAGAACCTAGTGTTGCTTAATTCAGCACATCTACTATCTATAATGTTTATAATTCTCCTACCATGATCCTAATAGTCAACAATCTCATCTGATATAAACACTTTTAGTTTACTAATTATTTTATGCAACCTAAATTCTCTCACACTCCTGTATGAGGAAAGAATACAATCATAACATCATTTAAAACTGCAAAATCTTTTAAAAATAAACACATCTTTATGGTAAGATAAATCCTTTCTTTGACAAACATCAGGAATTACCAAATTCACTTTGCAGATATCATACCAATTAATAAAAGGGAAAAAATACATTTGCTTTCATAAACTATAATTATGCTACTCCCTAAATAATTTTTTTCTCTGTATAATTAATATAAACTTCTAGCTGAGACATGTCCTCATTATGTTCTATATGGTGAAGGGTCTAAAATATTCTGATCTATTGCAGCATTTTCTTTAAAAGGTGCAAACATATTTTTAATACTCAGTGGGCCATTCAATAGGGCACAATACTGCGAGGTTTAGAGTTACGCTTATCTAAAGGGTTACTTTGTTTAAGTACATAAACTACAATGTGCACTAAGACCAATAAGGCATGCTTTTCTGTAGACAAAACTATATGACTTCTTATAACTAATATGATCAACAGAAAATAACACCAATACAAGAGCATACAAAACAAGAAATATAAGTAAATGAGTTAAAACAATACTCCCCTAATTTGATTGGTTGACCCAGTAACAGCATAACAGGTCCTCAATATCAACCGGCAAGGCACAGTCCAGAGAAGAATAGTCTTTATGTTCTGACGACCCACATCAGAGGAAACAGTCATGGATTACCCAGAGTCCAGTTCTGGGGCTGGTACCAGCATGTAATGCAAAGAATGGATCCAAAGATAGTTCAGCAACTTTTGACAAAAGGTCTTTTATCTTCATTTTTCCTTTTTCCTCTTTAAAAGGTTTACTTGCATTCAATCTTCAATCTTTGGAAGAGTGCACTTATGGAATTTTATCTGTACAGATATTACCTAAATATGGAAACTCAAAAATAATTCAGTTAGTGTCTTTAATCTCTGGATACAGCTGCATGATCTCATCCTGCAAATACAAATATTGTGTTAAGAACAAAATAGAAAAATAAAACATTTTAGGTTCACTTTCTTACTTAAAGTACTAATCACCTAACTCACACAAAGATAGTCATCAATACTCATCAATACTTCCCCCTTGTTTACGTGAAACATCCCATGTGGCACGCAAACACAATATAACAATAAACTAAAAGACAAATCATGTACTCCACTCATGCATGCAGAATACAATTCTCAATAGCAAGCCACATCAAATACACCTCACTATGCAATATGCCATTCAGACACCACGCTTCCACATGCAGTCACAAAAGAGAAAAACATAGCAATCTCTTAGAAAACATTTAAAACCACTCGTCCATTCCACACAACAAAACATTAACAGCCGACAACAACTTCGAACAACCACAATTAACCTGAAATTCAACACCTATACTGACATTCCCTGAAACACATCACTCGCAAAACACTACACAGAATTAAAAACATCCCATAAGAACCATCTATACCCTGGTTCTGCAACTTCTACTATGCACAAGACTTTGATATCATACTAATGATGCAATCACTACAGATGCTCAATAAACTCCAGTTGCATATTTACACATAAAATCCCGAACCATAAACTTACAAAGGAACATTATACTATTTTGGGATAGATCAGATAACCATGGTACAGCCACCGTTCTACATAGCTCCTGCCCGCATGCACCATGCAAATCCACTGTGAAATAAATCAGGTGTGGCACAAATAACTTGTAAAAAAACTCTAGAATCCAGTCTATACTTTTACATAACCAAAATTTTAACAACAACACAATTATTGGATCTAACTCTGTTTATAATATGACATTCACCCTTCTGCAGCTCTCTAGCCAAATATAACAATTGCATATAACACAAAAAATGAGCTTTCTACAAAAGAATAATAATAAAATTTCCCCTTTAAATTATTCCCAATGATCCATTGGCCTTACTTATAATAAAAATGTATACTGACGTTCATTAAATAGCCTAAGCAAGCATAAGCAGCATAAAAACACACTCACAGTGGGATGCAGGCTAATTAAAGGGACATTTTACCCAAATTAAAAATTATCTTTAATTGAAACTGCTGACACAGTTAAATATACTAGTGTTAGGCTTACAGTAAACCTCATTGTCTTCTCCATAAATATTTCCTTAAAATCTCAGATTTTATATCAGGTTAACTGTATCCCTTTAAATATTTTCACTCCTCTGTATGTCTTTTTTTTTTTTCCGCTAGTCTCACAGATCGCAACACTAAGATTGTAGACAACTTATCAATTCAGTTTGCATTACAGAGAGAAATAAGTTACACTGCAAAAGAAATATCTGCTATCTAAACGGCAGATATAAAAAGAATAATACAAAGAAAGGTCTCAAAAAATATATTTTGCAAACTACTAATACCGTGTTATTGCTGCTCCTGAACTCCTTTCACATGAGTGAACTGGTCCTTTAAATAATAAAATGACAATTTTCTATTGCTCTGTCTACGCACTGAGCTCTGATTTTACAGACAAATATAAGATAAGGATTATCCGAAATTCAACCCATAACAATTTACTTCATATATACACATAAACTCACAAATGCAACTTCTCCTACATTTTAAACTATTCAGCTTGTATAACAAGCCATTGACAATACATTAATATCAAAACTATGTTACAGTGGACTGTCCCTTTAAGGACTAACCATTTATCACGTAAATTACATATGTATACCCTAACCATAATTTAGGCTGCTTCTATGATTTACCATACAAATTCAACTTCTGTACTGTATCATGACCTGCATATTAATTTACTTGCAACAGAAATGGACCCAAATACTTTTAGATAAATTTAATGACATACAGCCTATAACTATATTTTATTCTTTCCACAAACTCTTGCAAATACAACATACTTAAACCATTAATTATACCAGAAAAACTCTCATATTTACTAGAGCGTGACAAAAATCACACACGCCATCACACTTTCAAAGTCGTTAGTTACTTCACTTGCAAAAACAATATATTTATATGGCGCAACAGGTGGACAGTTTTTATATTTACATACAACAATTATCACTTAAAACTAAAACTGCACATATAACACACATGCTTAAAACATGCTGTTGACTTTAAAATACCTTTATAAAAATAACACTACAAAATACCTCCTTACAACATCTGATTTCCCAGCAAAGAAACAGAAAGAAAAATTTTGTTTTACAGCAATACACTCACAAGCCCATCTCATCTCGCATACCAGAATTCACTCCCCTTTTCTTTCCTTTCCTCCTCCAGAAAACATACATTTCATAACATACCAAAGACACATAAAAATACCATAAGATCAACTTTCCACCAAAAATTAAAATGTATTTGAAAGTCTCCGAATTTGCAAAGAATGGCATTCTCCCCACAAATTGAGAAAACATTTCAAAACAGGATAAAAATATCCTCCGTTCCTTTTTTATTTTTTTTATTTTGTTATTCTGTTGATCTACGCAACTCTTTGACACATGATAACAGACACATTACACATGACACATCAAAATATACAAAATTTCCTTTTCATTACTGCAAACAGAGAGAGAGAAAGAGTTTTACAACCGGAGCTGCTGTAACAGCTTTTTTTTCTGTTCTCTGATCTGTGTGTGCGCATAGTGGCGGCCCCCTTTCTTTGCCTGCTACATTCTTTAATACAGAGATTTCTCTTTGAATCTACACAGCAGTGCTTACTGACAGTGTTTTTTTCTTTTATGTTCCCCCTCCCTTTCTCGAGTGGATGCAGTATGTCTCTCTGTTTGAAAGTTTCTGTCTTTAACAGAAACTGTTAACCCTTTTGTAGACATTAAATATGTAATCTTCTCTGTGCATTATTATCTATAAGCAGATCCCATTCCTCAACACAATAATAGCAACAATAATAAAATGCATAGCCACTTAATATTTTCTAAGCACAGCACAATTTTATAGGAATAAAAAGCAAATAAGCAAATCAAAGCATCAGATATCAAACATTAGATCCAGGTGGGTAACAAAACTCTATTACGGGAATGGATATGGAAAACTTCAACACACGTGAGACTCAAACTCACTGTCACACGGCCATGCCACCTTGCATGCCAATTTTTATCTTGCGCGCTTACCAGACAGGACTGCAATACCTGTCTTAACCTAGCCCAGGACTGTAAACCTGGCTAGAGGGATTATCACAAGTGCCGACAGGACTGAAACCTTCGCACAAAACCCTGCTTCTCTCTTTACTGCAGGAATCACTTTTAACCCTTTATCATATATTACCAACACCTATTACAAGACTAAATTTAGTTTCAGATTCACAGAGGGAAAGCAGAGTAAAAAGCACTCATACTTACCGACTGCGAATCCCAGGAGCTGACACCAGAAACTGTAAGGTGTTGGTTTCATGGGGGGAGTGTCAGGTCAGGCCGAAGCCGCGGGCCCACTGTACCACCTGAAGCAGATGTAGATTATCTGATAAGGATATCCTTAGAACAGACTCAGACCACACAGCAATGATCCAAAACTATTCTCCTTTATTGAAAGACACACAACATGTATTATAGGCACCAATTACAGTGTACAGGGTTAACTTGATGACACGTTATGACCGCGTCATTTTACACAGTTATACACAGTGTTATTCTGGAAATTTACTAGCTCTAAACAATCTATATAGCCATAATAAGAAATGCATCTGCGAAAATGACAAGGTCGTTTGACCATCTTATTGAGATAGTACCCTCCTGGGCCTAGTTCCAGGGACATGTACAAGGTTAGCTGGCTTCTCAGAGTAAAATAACAAGCCTATATTTCTCAATACAGAATAACCCATTATAATAAAGTTTAATCATTACAAGATGGATGCAAAGAACAAGATGGCGCTAGTCTGGTTCACATTAACCCTTAACAAACAGCCAATAGAATTTCAGAAGCTCTCATCCTATTGGCTGTTTTGAACAGCCAATATGATTTCCAAAATCAAATCAGCCAATAGGAATGCAAAGGACACCATATTGAAAAGGCTCCCTTGCATTGAAGATTCAGTATACGGTGGCGACCGTATGAAGAGGACGCTCTGCGCCGGATGACTTCAGGATAAACACGCTCTATGCCGCCGGGATGAAGATAGAAGACGCCACCTGGATGGATGAAGACCTCGCCACCTGGATGAAGACTTCTTGCAGCCTGGATGTCCGGACTTCAGAAACTGTAAGTGTATCGTCGGGGGTTAGTGTTAGGACTTTTTAAACTTTGTTGGGTGGGGTTTTTCTAGTTTAGGGTTTTGGGCTTTTCTTAAAAGAGCTAAATGCCCTTTTTAGGGCAATGCAAAAGAGCTAAATGCCCTTTTAAGGGCAATAGGTAAAAGAGCTGTTTAACTTAGGGCAATGCCCTACAAAAGGCCATTTTAAGGGCTATTGGTAGTTTATTGTAGGCTAGGGTTTTTTTTTATTTTGGGTGGGCTTTTTTATTTTTATAGGGCTATTAAATTAGGTGTAATTCTTTTTTATTTTTGATAATTTCGTTATTTTTTGTAATTTAGTATTTTTTATTTTTTGTATTTAGATACTTTGTAATTTTTATAGTAGTGTTTTTAATGTGTATTTTAGTTTTCTTTAATTGGTAGTTTAATTTTAGTTTAATAGTTATATTAGTTTAATTTTAGTTTAAACTTAGTTTTTTTAATTTGACAGGTAAGTTTTAATTTAATTTAAGATAGGAAAATTGTAATTTTAATATAAAGTTAGGGGAGCGTTAGGTTTAGGGGTTACTAGTTTAAATTAGTTTATTGCGATGTGGGGGGCTTTCGGTTTAGGGGTTAATAGTTTAATTTAGTATATTTCGTTGTGGGGGGCTTGCGGTTTAGGGGTTAATAGGAGGTGGGGAGCGGCGCAATAGGGGTTAATAACTTTAGTATAGTGGGGGCGATGTGGGCGGATGGCAGATTAGGGGTTAATAATATTTAAATAGTGTTTGCGATGCGGGAGGGCGGAAGTTTAGGGGTTAATAACTTTATTATAGTGGTGACGATTTTGGGGAGCGGCAGAATAGGGGTTAATAAATTTAATTTAGTGTTTGCGATGCGGGAGGGCCTCGGTTTAGGGGTTAATTGGTAGTTTATGGGTGTTAGTGTACTTTGTAACAGTTTAGTTATGAGTTTTGTGTAACAGTTTTGTTGCTTAAAACTTATAAGTACTGCTCTCTGATGGCGGTATGGATCTTGTCGTTATAGGGTGTAACGCAAGTTTTTTTAGCCTCACCGCAAAACTTCTAATGGTAGCGCTATGGGGATCCCATGAAAAACACGTAATTTTAACGAGTGCGGGACTGACATTGCGTTACAGGCTAAAAGGCTTGCAGTACCGACAAGACTTGTAATGGCTATGTTGCTGTTTTAATGCTGAAATAGCAATTTTTTCAGCTTTAAAACACGAATGCAAAACTCGTGATCTAGGTGATTGGCAGTAATGAGATACCTTATTCTTTTCTGCTGTGGTGGGAGTGGAAGTATATACAGTATGTCTATATATATATTCAAGATAAATAGAAATGATGAGCCTCTCCTATCCAGCACTAAACAATCCCAATTGGTGTAATTGGATAAGCAATTCTAAAGTGACAAACCTTATAGAGGCATAAGAAAAATAATATCAAAAGTGTCAATCATATGCTGCAACGAAGGAGCATTAAAAAGAGCAATTTATTGGAAAAACATGAGAATTATATTAAACAACCTGAAGGGTACTCAAAACAATTCCTATCATAGTGCACTATGAAAAATTCCTACCAGCTGGAAAAACCTTAAAATTAAAGACAAAATTAAAACTAAATAAATCAAATAACCAAAAGAAAAAAACCTGTTTGTAACCACAGGTAATATAAGTCCCGGTAGGTGGTTTTAGAGAGTCTTCCCAACAGATCAATAATAATGTAGCAACTTGGACCTCAAATAATTGGAGGATTAAGTGTTGCTTTTGCTTGTAGACAACCTGCAAAATGGTTATTTAAACTTCCTTGTTATTCTGAAGTTTGTAAGAATAGTATTCTGCTGCGACGCAAGATATGATCCAAACTTAACTTAAAGACACAGTGTAAACTAACAATTCCACCATAGCGGTAAGTATTTAACCAGTTCTTGGCTATCAGCGATACTTCATGTTGTTAGAAAATCAAGCTCCGCCGTAGCGGTAAAGTATTCACCAGTTCCAAATTGCAGCTATCTTGAATATTTTCACCGGCAATCTCAGTCTCATGAATTTCCAAACAACAGCTCCAACGCAAGCTTTTTTAGCCTCACCGCAAAACTTGTAATGGTAGCGCTATGGGGATCCCATGAAAAACACGTCATTTTAACGAGTGCGGGACTGACATTGCGTTACAGGCTAAAAGGCTTGCAGTACCGACAAGACTTGTAATGGCTACGTTGCTGTTTTAATGCTGAAATAGCAATTTTTTCAGCGTTAAAACACGAATGCAAAACTCGTAATCTAGGTGATTGGCAATAATGAGATACCTTATTCTTTTCTGCTGTGGTGGGAGTGGAAGTATATACAGTATGTCTATATATATATATATATATATATATATATATATATATATATATATATATATATATATATATATATATATATATATATATATATATATGTGTCTAAATCAAGAGTTTAAGATCACTGGTACAGTGGTAGAAAAATACATCCATGGAGAGAACATTCTCTAAGATAAATAACTTGAAAGCTTAACGAAAAAACAAAAAAGGAGCTATATCTCTGAAAGTAGAAAGCCTGAGAATACCCAATGGATACTGAAAGTAAAATATCATCTATCTTGTACTATTCTTCCACCTTGAAGTATACCTCTAATAATTTTACTTGGTAAATGTTGGGGGAGAATATTTTATTTTTGCATTGCATAATAAATATAAGACTGTGCCACCTCACCACACCTTATATAATATAAGTAAATCTTTATCACTGTCTTCACATAAAGACACTATATAAAGCTAAAGAGAGAGCTTTTCATTAAAATCTGCCCACATTAAAAGGTTACCAAGGATTTATGCAGGGTTTGCATGTGCGCCTACCAGCCTAAATGTACTCTGTGAATGTTTGTGTGTGAATGGATGTTGAAAATATATTTACACCCCTGCTCCCTTCTCCCCTCTCCCCCTATAACTTAAAGGACCAGTCAACACAGTTGGTTTGCATAATCAACAAATGCAAGATAACAAGACAATGCAATAGCACTTAGTCTGAACTTCAAATGAGCAGTAGATTTTTTTTCTGATAATTTAAAAGTTATGTCTTTTTCCACTCCCCCTGTACCATGTGACAACCATCAGCCAATCACAAATGCATACACGTACCATGTGACAGCCATCAGCCATTTACAAATGCAAACACACTTATTCTTGCACATGCTCAGTAGTAGCTGGAGACTCAAAATGTTTAAATAAAAAAAGACTGTGCCCATTTTGTTAATGGAAGTAAATTGGAAAGTTGTTTAAAATAGCATGCTCTATCTGAATAATGAAAGTTTAATTTTGATTGAGTGTCCCTTTAATGTCCTCCTCTTCTTCCATTCTACTCTTCATTCCTCGTTACAACAATGACGGTAGGCAGTCAGTGTTTTCATTTAGAGCTCTGGAATACTGTGCAATAACCTTCTAGAAAAGAAACGTCTCTCTGTCAATCCTGTTAAAGACTGTAAATTATATATAAAAAAAACTACCTTGTGTCTGTGTATTTCTTTGTAAAAATGTAACTATTTGTACAATATGTAATGTATTGCTGGCATATCCCATATCACTGAAAACAAGAGAACTTCTGGTGTATTTTTTTCCTGGTAAAACATTTTATAAATAAAAAAAACAAATAAATAAAATGTTATGTGTGACTGCAAGAGTGTTGTTTGGTTCTTCAGAATGTTTGCATATTTACCATATAGACGTGCAAAACATTGTATTGTTACTTGCGTAGCAAACAAATAACATTTGGTTAGTTCCAACCCTATGGGGCCCATTTATCAAGCTCCGTACGGAGTTTGTGGGCCCGTGTTTCTGGCGAGTCTTCAGACTCACCAGAAACACAAGTTATGAAGCAGCGGTCTAAAGACCGCTGCTCCATAACCCTGTCCACCTGCTCTGAGCAGGCGGACAGGAATCGCCGGAAATCAACCCGATCGAGTACGGTCGTGTTGATTGACAGCTCCCTGCTGGCGGCCCATTGGCTGTGAGTCTGTAGGGGGCGGCGTTGCACCAGCAGCTCTTGTGAGCTGCTGGTGCAATGTTAAATGTGGAGAGCGTATTGCTCTCCGCATTCAGCGAGGTCTTGCGGACGTGATCCGCACTGTCGGATCAGGTCCGCAAGACCTTTAATAAATAGGCCCCCATATATATTTGAAGTGTATATCTTTATCTTTATTTTTACAGATATTTTGAGTTGCACTTCTGTTCTAATATATCTGGTGTCGGAACAAAACAAATACTTAAAACTGGGGGTAATTTTTCAATTCAAAAGAAAAAGGCTACAATACATCTTATATAACCGACCAGTACATCTACAACAATAAAAGGACAGCTCACCTACGATCCACATCAAGTATTTATCCAATTAGAAAACCCTGCTACCATATACACTTACTTAAAACAAATATAATTTATGCTTATCTGACAAACATAGGAGATGGCCACTGCAGTCCTTCTAATCTGGTTAACCCACAATCAAATCAATTTGTAATTTTAAACAACTTTCCAATTTACTTCCATTAACAAAATGTGCATAATCTTTATATATTTACACTTTATGAGTCACCAGCTCCTACTGAGCATGTGCAAGAATTCACAGACTATATGTATATGAATTTGTGATTGGCTGATAGTTGTCACATGACACAGGAGGAGTGGAAATAGACTTAACTTTGAAAAAAATTTAGGAAAAAAAATCTACTACTCATTTGAAGTACATGCTATTGCATTGTCTTTTTATCATGCATTTGATGATTATGCAAATCTACTGTATTTACTGGTCCTTTAAATCAGTGTTTCGCAACCACGGTCCTCAAGTACCCCCAACAGTCCAGGTTTTCATTATAGCTGAACAAGAGTACAGGTGAAATAATCAGCTGATCAGTAACCATGGTAACCACCCATCAGCTGATTATTTCACCTGTGCTCTAGTTCAGCTATAATGAAAACCTGGACTGTAGAGGGTACTTGCTTTAAATGTGCCGAAAAACAGGAAGCATTGGAGCACATCCACCAGTTCTAAGAATGATAACATCAAACTCTGAAGGCAAAAAAAAATATTATTGACAAAGCAACTCTTAAATGGTATTATGGTTACAAGAACAATAAAATGACACTTATACAATTGCGGAGACACCCAGAATACATAATATGCCTAAATCAGAAACACAATGAAATGATGAAATACAATAAAAAAAAAAAAAAAAAATTATGATTCAGATAGATCGTGCAATTTTAAGCAAATGTCTAATTTACTCCTATTAGCACTTTTCTTCATTCTCTTGGTATCTTTATTTGAAAAGCAGGAATAAAAGCTTAGGAGCTGGCTTATTTTAGGTTCAGCACCAGGGTAGCGCTTGCTGGGTTGGTGGAGAAATGTAGCTACCAATCAGCAAGCGCTATCTAGGATGCTGAACCAAAAATGGGCCAGCTTCACAGCTTTCATTCCTGCTTTTTCAAATAAAGATAGCCAAGAGAACGAAAAAATGATAATAGGAGTAAATTAGAAAGTTGCTTAAAATTGCATGCTCTATCTGAATCATAAAATAAAAAAATTGGGTTTAGTATTCCTTTAAGAAGACAGGAAAAATAGATAACGTTGTTTGATTCTCAAAATAATTATGTGAAACTGGGGGTAATTTTGTTATTTGTTTTGGTTGACTACTAAGTTCTTCTTTCCTTTGTGATACCCAAAAGAGGTGGTAATAGGGATTTTTTTTCTAAGCCATAAAGAAGTGCAGTGGATATCTGAATTCTAGAATACCTTTATACTTTGATATGAAATGGATGTAAATCTTTTCGTTTGATTTAAAGGGCCACTAAATCCAAAATCTTTCTTTCATGATTCAGATAGAGAATAGAAATTTAAACATTACAATTTACTTCTATTATTTATTTTGCTTCATATTTTAGATATGATATAGTTGAAGAAAAAGCAATGCACATGGGTGAGCCAATCACACAAGGCTTCTATGTGCAGCAACCAATCAGCAGCTACTGAGCATATCTAGATATGCTTTTCAGCAAAGAATACCAAAAGAATAAAACAAATTAGATAATAGAAGTAAATTAGAAAGATGTTGCATTCTCTTTCTAGATCATGAAAGAAAAAATTTGGGTTTCATGTCCCTTTAAGATAGAATTTGCCAGACAGTTTATTAGTTTTTGTTTTTACATGTCTGAAAACCAGAAGTTAACATAAAAATATAAGCAATTTCTATATCTTGAACCATACCCTGGGTAATGTTTACCAGTTAGAACCCCTCCCCCTGAGGGTAGTGGACAGAACTGCACAATCTCCTCGTTACCTGTATATAGGTAACCCTTCATGTACTGCCTCCTCCTAGTGCTGTCTATCAAAATACCCAGAGATATGGGCCAAGATATAGAACTTGCTTATACTTTTGGTGTTAATTTCTAGTTATCTTTCCCTCCCTGGTAATGCTTACCAGTGAGACGACTATGCAAAAAGTAATACATTTGTTCAAGATAATAAAGAAGACAACACTTTATGGCCAAACCCAACAGAAGCCCAGATTGGTGCACATCAAGCTTATAATGTGAAATGAAAATAGGATGTGATTTCCAAACTGCAGCTTGACAACGTTTCTCTGGTGAGGCATCTGCTTCAAAATCCAATGATGCTGCAACTGCCCTAGTTGAGTACGTCCTGAGGCCTTCTGGAACGTGTTCATTCTTTTGCTTATATGATCTTGAAGGAGCTTGAAAAGGTGAGAATAATTAGGAATGACAAAAAAAAGATCCTTCTTGTGAATTGACTGTGTCCACTTAAATGTTAAAGCAATGGACCACATTGAAACGATAGAGCAGTTTCTCTTGACTCATGTTTTTCAGGATAAAAAGGTGGTAACACGATATTGTGACTTCTATGAAAGTCAGACACAATCTTAGGCAGAAAACCAGCAACAGTTCACAAGATAACTTAATTCTGACGAAAAGCATGAAAAGGTTGCTTAACAGAAATTGCTTGTAATCCTGACACAAGTTTTGCTGAAGTGATAGCCACAAGAAATATTATTTTAAAAGTGTGAAACCAAAGAGAAACTTCACATAGAGGCTCAAAAGAAATATCCATAAGGGCTTCCAGGACTAAAGGAAGATCCCAGGATGGAACTAAAGAATTTAATTACCAAGGGACCCTTCAGAAAACCATCAAGTACAATTTTTTGTAACTGAGACAGCTGAATACTTGCTGTGGAGGCATCATGTTGAAACATCTAAGAAAAAAAAAATATTCTAAATTCTGTAATACACATTTGATAAGCGGCTGCATTACTGAAGCTGAAATATGAATTTGCTGTAAACCAACAATATTGTCAACCTGAGCCTCGGAGGGTCCTAAATCAGCATGTCCCGTGACTCTGGAAGAAACCATGGAGGTTGAATGCCAGCCTTTGGACTAGACAGGGTCACAATGAATGTTGACTTTTCTTTCAGGATTCTCTTCAGCAGATACGGAAAGAGAAGAAACAGTGGAAACACATAGATCAGATTGAACTCCCACTTCTGAGACAGAGCTTCTACTCCTAAAGCACTGCCGGAGCCACCACAAGCAGGAAAGATATACAAGGTAAAAGCTCTATCACCCGGCATTATACTTATTGCAGCAACTGAATTAAAGCACAAGCCCTTACTTCTACACATAAGCCATATGCCTGTTATTCCTAGTTTGTGCTCTGTAAATGTATATAATTGTTGCAAAGAAGCAGGGGCGGGGACAGTGTTGTTAGAGTGAGGAACCAGGAAATAAAGTGTGTAGAGTTAGTTGCTGTATAAATGGACTCTGTGTCAGATATATTTCTAAATCACCTGGATTTACAAACACTACACCTGTCTCCAGGCTCTGCATCATAAGACCCTAATCATTAAACGATCAGCAGACATCCACTTATTCACATACTCTACAGGACCATCCAAGCTGTTAAGTTATCCTGCACTAATTAATTGAATAACGGTAAAGAAGGCAGATGATGGAATAGTGCACAAAATACAATGTTTTTATATATAATATAACCTCCCAATATCTGTCATGTAGACTCTCTTTAACAATGGGCCTGGCTTATTTTATCTTCCTCCGAGTCCTTATAAAGAGGATATGTTCACATTCCAAATTGCTTGGTATTTGCATTGTTAGCAGTGCAAGTGTGTGCTGCGTTAGCCCAAGTCCAATATCTGTGGAGTGTGAAGTGATGTGCTCCTCTTGTGAAAATTTTGATGTGCTTCTCCTAGCAGCACTAAGGTCTTCTATCTAGCAAGCACACGTTGTATGGTCACTGCAGTGACCATAATTTTCACAAGAGGAGCACATCACACTCCACAGAGGATTAATACACCATACTGTGTATAGAAGAAGCTTACCATATCCAACAGAGGAAAAAGATACCATACTCCATAGAGGAGGTTTACCACACCCCCAGGATATCGAAAGAAAGAAGCACCATACTCCAACAGGTCACAGAGATGTTATCAGTTTTAACACAGATAGGGATTAAATCCCCTCAACGCTCTCAACATATCTCACATGTTTAAGTTAAAAAAAGGTGAACATTTTCTGCTCCACTACTTACTAGTACTTTCAAACTGCACCATAAATTGTTTTCTGTTTATGTTTCCTCCCTTATATGAGCGCTGAAATTTGGGACCCTTACTTTACACCCATATATATATATATATTTTTATATATATATATATATATATATATATATATATATATTTATATTTATATATATAGCTCTATATAAAAATAAATAACAAACAAAAAAAAGTGAAACCTTTTTTTTTTTGTTTGTTTGTGATGAGCACACAATTCAAGGTTTTGATTTTTTTATATCTATTGGCAATACACAATATTTTTTGTAGACCTTTTGAATTACAAAATGTTTTGGCCCATAAAAAAGTCATTAAGTCACATTATTCAGCTATCTCCCAAAGTCCCCAGCAGATTAGCATTTATTATGGGCTGGGCAGTTTCTCACGATCAGTTTTCCTTTTTTGTTTTTTAATAGCAGCAACACAGCCAAAGAATGTCAGGAATATCATTCCAAGTTTCTGTTTCTATGGAAATAGGAGAGAAGTGGAATGCTGACATGGCTTCTTTAGAATTTTCATAAGATCATACTGATTTTTAGATTTTTTAGTAGTAAAAAATTCAGTATCCTACTAAGAACATCTGGCTGGGACATACAATTGAGTTAAATCCACCAGTCCAAGGCATAAAAAAACCCAGTTAATACACAAGACAAAACAATAATAAGATATATTATTTAATGTAGATTTCAAAGAAAGAAAGCCCCCTAGATAAAGTATGTTAAATAACAAATTATCTGCCTCATATGAAGGCTTTAACAATGTATTATCTTACTGGGTTCCAAAACTCACTGTTGTAGCCCTTTGTATGTGAAATATATTAACTTTCCAGATGATAAATGAATCCAAGGCTCATGGTAAATACACTATGAACTTTGGTGCAACATAATCTCAATATCAGGCATGTTAGGGTTGGTTTTAGGTTGGGTGTATAGTTGAGGTTATGGTGTAAACTTTAGGGTTTATCTCTGCAATCCATGTAATTAGCACAACCTGTCCCAACTGCAGCTATTCCATTTCATTTTATACTAGTGCACTGTTACTAGGGTCATATTATGGACAAGAACCTTTTATCTCCAGACAATTTTAGACTGTAATACTTTGTGACTAAAGTTGATGAAAATGTTTCTATCCAGGGTACCATTTATTTTAAAAAACCTCTCCGGCATGAAGTAAAATCATCTTGTAGACTTTACAGGGGCATAATTCACTGTCCCCTGTGTCCTAGAAAGTTGTGAGCTCTCTCTCACAGAAATTAATAAGGCTCTCTGGAATGAAGATTGTCACAGGGGAGGGTGATGTTATAGGGTCATTAAACTCAACATTTCATTTATTTTCAAGTTTTAATTATGCAGAACTAAAAAGCAAAAATACTGCAATGCTCTTTCATTATTTAAGTTGACTTCAGAGAGGCTGGAGTGCATTTTTTGGAATTCAGAATCCTTACATGTGCCACTAATTGGTCACTGCAAAGGAAGTAAGATACTCAACATTCTATAGTCTTTCCACAGGTAAATCACAAGCAAAGCAATGAATATTTTTCCAAAAATAAAAAAATAGTTTTAAATGCTTTTAAAACATTTCTTTTTCGTACAGACCTTTTACAAAGCAGGGAATAATTTCTGATATGTAAAAAAGATGACATTAATATCCCTTTAACATGGGAACATCTGGCATTTTTTACATTTTATTTATATAAATACAAACCAATTTTTTTTTAGGACAAACTCACATACAATTGGCAATATAAATCAGTGACATATGCAGGAATTAAATTCTTACAGAATATATCTGAGAGTGAACACAAGGCTACTGTCCAGTGACAAACCTCAATAATCATTTTACAAAATAAATTCAAAATAGTATATTTATATTATTTGACCAGTTGTTATTTTATGCAAATAAATGCTTTACATGAAAACATTTTTATTTGGAATTTAGGATGAAATGCTGTCAGTAGTTTATAGAATAAAACAAAAATGATAATTTTACTCAAACACATACCTATAAATAGTAA
This sequence comes from Bombina bombina, assembly GCF_027579735.1. Taxonomy (NCBI): domain Eukaryota; kingdom Metazoa; phylum Chordata; class Amphibia; order Anura; family Bombinatoridae; genus Bombina; species Bombina bombina. The sequence goes on from NC_069503.1 coordinate 1,061,952,191, forward strand.
AACCAGAGAATCTGATAATTTTGCAGTGGTCTCTTAATTTCTTCCAGAGCTGTGTGTGTGTATCTATGTGTATATATATATAAAACTACAATTTGATTTTATTGAGCACTATATTTTAATGTATATGTCTCTCACATGCAGACATAGGCCCATATTTATCAAGCTCCGTACGGAGCTTGAAGGGCCGTGTTTCTGGCGAGTCTTCAGACTCGCCAGAAACACAAGTTATGAAGCAGCGGTCTAAAGACCGCTTCTCCATAACCCTGTCCGCCTGCTCTGAGCAGGCGGACAGGAATCGCCGGAAAACAACCCGATTGTATTCGATTGGGTTGATTGACACCTCCCTGCTGGTGGCCGATTGGCCGCGAGTCAGCAGGGGGCGGCATTGCACCAGCAGCTCTTGCAATGGTATTGCTCTCCGCATTTAGCGAGGTCTTGCGGACCTGATCCACACTGTCGGATCAGGTCCGCAAGACCTATGATAAATAGGGGCCATATAGTGAACACTCAGAACTTGAGATAAAATATTTATTTCTAGACTCCTGATTTTTTTTAACTTCTTTTTATTGAGGAAATATCAATGTACAGTTAATTTGGAAAAGACATTGGCATGTAAAAGCAGTTCAAAACAGTTGAAGGGGCAGTAAAAACACTAATAATTAAAGAAATAAAAAATAAAATTGAAGGAAATGTAAAGTCAAAATTAAATGTTTATGTCTCAGATAGGGGATGCAATTTTAAACAACTTTCCAATTTATACTATCATATTTGCTTTGTTCTCTTATTATTCTTTGTTCAAAAGCATACCTAGGTTGACTCAGGTGCAGCTATGTACCACTGGGAGCTAGCTGGTGATTGGTGGCTGCACATATATCCCTTTTGCAATTGGCTCACTCGATGTGTTCAGCTAACTCCTAGTAATGCATTGATGCTTCTTCAACAAATGAAGCAAATTTGAAAATAGAAATAAATTGGAAGGTTGTTTAAAATTGTTTTTTTTTCTGTTTGAATCATCAAAGAATATTGTTAGGTATCATGTCCCTTTAACATTCCTTTACTTTAATTGCTTGTCATTAGCCAAACTCTACAAGTTTCCAAAAGAGGAAGGCAGCAATAAAGTGTAATAAAAATTTATTTAAGCACAAAACATAGCAACGTTTCATGCATGATTAAGGGAAGCAATTCCCAAAATGTTGCTATGTTTTGTGCTTAAATTTTTTTATATTCCACTTTAGTGCTGCTTTCCTCTTTTGGAATCTTGTGGTCCTTGTGGTGACCTTGGTTGGCGTGCAGTGGCCTGTAGTGCTGGACTGGGTCTGCTTGATCCTGGCATTAGCCAAACTCCACCAACCTTTTGCCTTATTTGTAGGAGTCAATTTTGGCTTTGGTCTGTAGACAAGCCATGGTAATATTAGTTTATCAGTTAAAACGAATTAGGGACAGATATCTAGCAGGTTTAGCATGGAGAGGTCAGCAAGGTGAATTTCAAGTTCAAGTTCTGAGAATTAAATATAACCTCAATATTCAGAGCTAAATTACATGAAATCGGGACAAAATAAATAATGTCCATTCATCAGAGTGGTCATACATTAAGATGAAATGCAAGCAGTTATGAGAAGGTTCTTTTGGAATATCCAAGCTGCAAGGTCAATACTTCCTAAGTGATACACCAACATTTCCTATTATTTAATATTTCTTATTATTAAAACAATAAAAACCGTAAACAGAAATAAAACTGTTGAAAAAAGCAATGAAAGAACAAAGGTAAAAGGAAGTGCTAAACAAGCAGCTATATGTGAGATCAGAATTATTGTATATTTACTATAAAATTGTAAACAATCCAAAGCATCTAATATAATAAAAACTATTTTAATAAATCATCATAGTAAAAAATGTTTACAATAAACCACAGGTGGTATGAATAGAAATAAATTATAAAAAAACAAGGTCTATGTCCCAACGAATTCTAGAACGATCAAAGTTCTTGAATATTGTCCCAAACGATATCCCAATAAACAGTCATGAATGAATTAAAAACATGTATTCTGGGGGATGGGTAAAAGTCCGCTGTTAGATACAACTTAGATTGATACGTTATGTTTTGTCGAAGCAGTGTTCATTGACTCTCTCTTACTTCGTGACTGGTTGCCCACAAAACATTCTCTATCTTCGCTCTGCATATTCAGTTATATACCACACTAATAAGCTGTATGTAATGACCATAGGTACTTAATGCATTCTACTTGGCTCATACATTTATGTGCCATTTAAAAGCGTGTCATAGAGTCATGTGTTTCTATTATTTCACAAAGAGTTTCCAAACTAATTTTCAATATTGGTTTCATATGTACATATTTACTGGCTATATAGTTTCTCAGATTAATTAAGACTGATTGTGAGATAAGACCATCCAAAGTGCATGATATATAGTGGTTCTGCAATGTATCGTAATTTTATAGAATTGGCCACATAGATTGAACTGATGAAACAGAACGTGATAGTACTACTATCTTTCTACTTATAGTCCATTAACCGTGTTTCTTATAAGCTCTGAGCTCAATTTGTTTCATCGCATAGTTTCCATAAGAGTTTTTATTTTCATATCTATATGAGACTAAGATACATATCAGAATTATGTACTTGGGCTGATCAACAAAGACACTTAGGAAGATGTACTAAACAAAATACCATATCATCATTCTCGTCAGGTGATTAAGATCTTCACGAGGTTATAACATGTATGTGACAAAATCGTATGCTTTGCTGGACAGAAATGATACTTAGAGAGGTGTACTCATTTATGTTCTATATGATAGCATATTATTCATCACCTTATTCCTTACATATGTACTCTCTTAAGGAGACAATGGATGTTACAGAAATGCACTAAAACTAATTTGTTCATTCAGCCCTTTTGGGGACATGGTTTATAGCCAAAATATCCATTTACTTTCTGCATTCTCCATATCTCCCCTCATATTCCTAATCTGACACGTTGTAAGATCCAGCATTTTAGTTCTGGTTTACAATTATGATAATCAAAAAAATGTTTAGCAACTGTCTTATCTTTTTATCTTTCTCCAGATTCTTCTTGGCATTCTTAATAATGCTGATGTGTTCCCCAAGTCTCACTCTGAGCTCCCTTGAGGACATGCCTACATATCTTATTCCACATGTACATTCCAGACAGTATATGATATTGCTAGTTCTACAATTGTGTACTTCCATTTTATGTCTCTTGCCCTTAGGGAAGATCTCCATTTCTGTCACATTCTTCATGTATCCAAAAAATGTACATGTATCACACGGGTATGTTCCTTTCAGATTGTCTTTCCTCTTTGCCACCTGTTTGACAAAACAAATGACTCTTGACAATCTTATCCTTGATCGTAGGTGCTCGTTTACAGCTAATAGCCACCCTGTCTCCCACACTCTTAGCCATATCATCATCAGTGTGCAATATATACAAATGCTTATCCAGGATATGGGCAATCTTATGATGGGCATCATTAAATGTGAAAAGGTTATGGAGATTAGGCGCTTAATCTGCAAAAGGGATAAAGGTGTGTATGGAAGTCATTAGCTAAATATGTAGAAAAAACTAAACCTTTGACAGGATAAGTGAAAAATTCTTCTACAATTTATTTTCAAAATAAAAACATGATAATACCAAGATAAAATAAATCACAATCCCTAAGTGTTGCAACACTATATCGATCAATTCATAAAATTTCTAAAATTCAGAAATTACATTTGTTTCATACACCAATAAAAAGGCTTATTTGCTCTTTCGTTTTCTAGACTTTGTTCAAAGATATTAGATAGAATGTATTCTTTTACTTCAACACAATTAATAATATTTGTCTCTATTCGATATTTTATATCTATATTTCATCAACTTTAAAATTACAAATATGTACAAAAACTAACAAGTAGTTAAAACAATTTCAATGCAAGACTGATTATAAATGGTGTCCCCACAATGGCTGTTTACTTATATTGGTTGTAATTTTGCGTATCTAAAAAGTTAATCAAAGCACTTGTAAGTGTAATTGAAGGTAAATCACTGAGGGCTGTGTTCTTTATCCTTATATTTATGTTGTGATAAATTACGGTTTCACAGTTACCCCTTCGTATCCTCAGTGAGCTTAATTTGTGGAAATGGAATGTTCCAAACAGTGTTTAGGGGTGATTTTCTTACCCTCCCTTGTGAGCTGTTACTACTCACGGCTTCCCGGCAGTTCCTATGTGTCCTCAGTTTGACTCTCAGGCAAGGGGTTCCGGTAGGTGATTTCCCTTTGTGTTACCTTGTCACTGGTCCTTGTAGAAGTGCTCTGAATACAGCACCAAACTTTAGACAATCCCTTTGTTTCTGTAACTTGCCCAAGTTAGTTTTTCTGTTTGTAGTTTCTCAATCTCCTGCACTTAAGTACTTCTGTACGCAGGAAAAAAACAGGCTTTTCTTTCTTGGTGTTCACACAGATATCAACATGTTTCCCCAGCAGCACTGGCTTTATCAAGATTGACTACCAGCTCTGTGTCAGGGTGCCAGGAATCAGACTGAGACGAGAAGTGCAAGAAATAATCACACCTTTATTAATAGCAAAAAATAATAAAAAGTCCACAAGACAAATAACAAGCCAGGAGTCAAAACCAGAGCTGGTAGTCAGACGAGCTGAGTCAGGAGCCAAAGCGAATAGTCAGACGAGCCGGAATCAGGAACAAGGAAAACAGCAGAGTCAGGAACAAGCCAGGGATCAGGAACCAGGAAGGACGTCAGGCAGCCAGGTAATACACTGGAACTCTCACAAACAGGTCTGAGACACAAAGGCAAAGCATACTGAACAGAGGCCATTTAAATAATAAGTGATGACATCACAATTCTGAGACTGCATCCTGTCTCACATGGATGATGCATACCAGTCTGGCCATAAAAGGAAGTGCAGGAATTGAGCAGCATCCCCCACAATGCACCATAGTCAGGAAGAGAGGTGAGTAAAATGGCTGCCAGCAGCACATGGCAAACACAACAGGGAAAAAACCCTGACAGCCTCCCAATATGTAGTTTACCTTCTATCATATATTTGTGGGATGCAATACGTGGGCCGTATAAGATGGTCAGAACATCGACGTAATATGAAAAACAATTGTAGGAATCAAGTGTCCCTAGACATTGCAATTCAATACATAATGGTGACATTAATTGTTTCAAAATTATTCCTATCAAAACTATTCCCAAATCGCACCTTTACAATCGATTTTATAGATTGAGACAAAGGTAGACCTATTGCATCCATGTGCTGAAGAGCATGCACCCAGATGGTCTTAACCTCAATATAGATCTGGATACATTTCACTAGTCTTCTCTTTGTACCGCTGGATCCAATACTCTCTTGTCTTCCTTCATTCTTATTTTTTGTTGATCCTTCTTATGTCATGTCCCTATGGAGGATCTACTATTATGCCCCCTTGGATTTATTATTATTATTATTATTATTATTATGCCCCGAGATTATTTTAGTCTGTTTTTGGAATTGACTATATTTAGACATACCTCCTTTTGAGGTATAGTTCTTCTGATAATTTACTGCACTACACGACACACCTTTTGATACAATCTATCCACTCTTTCAGGCATTAGAACAGTTTCTAGTTGTAGTCTGGTCTGATTGTTCGGTGTATATTATTGTATATATAGTTTTAGAGTAGTCAGGCGTCTCGCCCTATTTATATTATATTTTGACACACCCCCTTTTTGAGGTTTAGTTCCTCTGTCTAATTCACACTTACTGCTTGACATACCATCTGACACGATTTACCCACTCTAACAGGCAGAAGAAGAGTATCTAGTTGTAGTCTGGCATGGTCGTTCGGTGTATACTATGGTATATATAGGCTTAGAGTAGTGAGGCGTCTAATGCTCTCATTTGCATTAGATACATTACCTATGTAGGTATTTTATTAATGAGCTTCTGGTTTAGTGTCGTCTAGAGCATTAAGGTCCCTCCCATAGGTTTAGGTTCTGTCCTTTTGATAGGACCATATTATCCTACTATGTATATGTTATAGTGAGTCTAGCTGACCTACTTGAAGAGTTATATATCCCCCTATTTAGGCTACCGAGATATGATAGAGTCCTGGGGCTATTCCACACTTGTATATGGCCCTGATCATTAAGATAGGGGTGGCCCTCTATATTATTATTATTATATACTATTATTACTATTATTATTTTTATTTTGTTGCACTTTATTTGATCTATTATTAACAATATTGAATTCCTACTTAGGTTCTAATCAACATGCCATGAATCTACTTTAGTAATATATGTATAGATTAATTTATCGTACCCAATATTTGTATCAATTTTTCGTATTAATCTATTGTATTTATTTATTAAGGCACATTTTTATGCGGATATGTATTTTTCTGTAACTAATTCATAGTAGTTATTAGTTGATTCTATGTTTAGTAAGTTATCTGGCTCTAATATTTGCTGTTATTTATCTGATATCAGACTTTTATTTCAGGCTTCGAATTGGTTTTATAGGTTAGGTTTGCGGCTACCCTATCATCATGCGTTGTTTTTTATACACACCCCCAATTTGAGTATCACACACTGCATGTTGATGATTTGCAGGTCTTCGTCTATTGTGACGTTTTGAGAGGTGTGTATCGACATGACGATTTGATTGTTTAGCTTGTTTTTTAAATAGAGCAAGTATTGTGTTTTTGACATGGCCTGATGAAACGGCATGTTAATTTGCTGAGAAACGTGTTGCCTGTATTTTAAATGTGCGATTAAAGTTTGCACCTTTTTATTATACTTGCTCTGTTTTATGTTCACTGACATCCATTATCTGAGGACTCAGATCACTGTTAATTGTCTCACCTGACCCTTCGCGGGCTCACGCTCAACCCCTGAGTGTATTGTGGATCGGATCATCGCCATCCTTGGAGGTCGATCCTGCGCTGCAAGATCTTTTTATATTGTGACCTGCCGCTAGTGTCGAGCTGCTCCTGGAATAAGTCCATCGGGCGACTGTATTGGTCCCGAGCGGCACTGCTAGGCTCTCCGGTCGTGACACTTCATTTGTGAGTACCTGTTTGATGGGGGGTGGCTGTGGCTCATTCGACCTCTGGTTCTCCTATGTTATTACCCTATGTGGCGCCTCTATCTATCCTTGTCTATTTAGGGTGATTGTTACTTTCTACTATCAAGAGTGCTGCCGTTCTCCTTTGCCTGCTGTTCCGTCACTAGCGCACCTCTTTAGAATCACTGATTCTATTACTATCAGACTAAAATAACAAGTAAACAACACAAATCATTTTGTTATCACTAGGCGCCCTCACCGGACCAGCCGGACATAAAAAGGCGCCACGTGTCTGATCTAGGCCTCAAGACAGAAGGATTTGTACCCAGTCAGGACCAGCCTGAAACCATTAGCCCCAGCACTGTCAAGGCCACATAGAGTCTCCCCCAAGATGGAGGGATAAAGAACAGTCAGACAGAACATAAGACTAGTACGTTCTTGAAGTAAATTGCGAGTATCAATTCCAGAGAAGAAAGTTCCCAAAGGAAACATCACACAACAACCTGAGCTTTAGACCAAATAAAAATCATCCTCACCAGATTAAAATAAAAGATAAGGCAACCCATAGGTTATCGCCCAGGAAGAATGGACAGATCCGCAGGACCAGCCCAACAGGGGTCCGAGACTTCCAAGCTCAGAACTGGAAAAGGATAAACAAATAACAAAGACTATAAGAAGATTACTTCATCCCCTTATGTCTATGCAAGCAAGCCAAATGAAGATTAAGACTGAGAATCCCCAGACCCATTAAGAGTGGGATCCTCCAGCAATGCCAAAATGTACCTCCGTAGAACACGAAGGCACGCCAGTCTATAACTAAAGGCGCAACATACCTCCGCTGAAGTAAAAGAAAACACTGGCCCCGAAGGTTGACCTCCTGGGGCCTCTGGGGCAGTCGCTCCCACGGAGGGCTGAACTGGACCAGGCGATCCCATGCCTGACAAGCCCCGGTTAACGGAACACGAACAATATAGTAAGCACACTCCCGGGAGGAGCAGATGCGCCAGTGCCAAAGATATGGCCATGCAGAACTGTGTCGTAACCTCCGATGGGAATAGGTCACACTCCATAGAAGGATAAGTAGCGTTTGGGTTACCTGCATGCGTAGTAAGAGTTGGTGGTAAGTAACTCGCCTTGTGGGAAATAGAATCCCCAGAGGAGGATGGCTCAGTGGGCTCCTGATTCTCCAATCCCGAGGAACAGAGCATTCTAAAACTGCATTCGGAACATAACTGATGGGTATGTATCACCCGGGCCAATTCATATTCTTTGCAAGAAGTAGAGTCTGAATCAGAAACATCCGTCTCCAAAAAATCAGAATCCTCCATAACTGGATATTGAATATAAAAAATGTACCAATAAGAAAAATCTAAACAGCACCTTACACCCCCAATGGCTGGGCACTCACAACCTCCAGGGAACCAGACACCAGCGGACCAGGATTTCTCCGTCGCCACATGGTCAGGAATGCGAAAATGGAGAGCCAAAATGTGGCCATGCCCGGTCACAAGGTAAACCGTGCAGTCCATGCAAAAGCGCGCCTCGACCGTAAAGGCCTCGTAACTAGACATGGGCCATTACCTGGGGTTTAGTCTTTTTTTCAATTGACTACTTGTTTTAATTTGCGGGCTGTCTTAGGCTCGCGTGTGCGCTAAATGCCACACTTTATTGCATCATTCTTGGCGCAATAATTTTTTTGGTGCGAAAAGGGCACGTCCGTTGACGCAAGTTGTTATTTCCAGCGTCCGTAGTTGTCACAGGGGTTCCCACAGGGTTGCGTTAGTGTGTCACTTCCCGGACATGGTTGGCGCCAAAAAAATTTCTAGTTACGTTATGCGTCATACTTAACGCCAAACTTTTTTCATTATTTATTGCCCCATTGCTTTTGCCTCTTGCCTTTTTCTAAGTCAGAGGGTTATGCTATTTGCATTTTTTCCTATTCCTGAAACTGTCATATAAGGAAATTGATAATTTTGCTTTATATGTTGTTTTTTCTTTTACATTCTGCAAGATGTCTCAATCTGATCCTGCATTCAGAAGTATCTGCTGGAACCTTGCTGCCTGACATTGGTTCTACCAAAGCTAAGTGCATTTGTTGTAAAATTGTGGAGATTATATCTCCTAATGTCATTTGTATTAGTTGTCATGATAAACTTTTACATGCAGATAGAGTGTCCATCTGTAATAGTACATTACCGGTTGCAGTTCCTTCAACTTCTAATGTACATGATATGCCTGTGAATTTTAAAGAATTCGTTACTGATTCTATTCAGAAGGCTTTGTCTGCATTTCCACCTTCTAATAAGCGTAAGAGGTCTTTTAAAACTTCTCATAAAGTTGATGAAATTTCAAATGACCGACAACATAATGAATTAGCCACTTCAGATGAGGATCTATCTGATTCAGAAGATCCTTCCTCAGACATTGACACTGACAAATCTACTTATTTATTTAAAATAGAGTATATGCGTTCTTTGTTAAAAGAAGTGTTAATTACTTTGGATATTGAGGAAGCTAGTCCTCTTGATATTAAAACTAGTAAACGTTTAAATGCTGTTTTTAAACCTACTGTGGTTACTCCAGAAGTTTTTCCTATTCCTGATGCTATTTCTGACATAATTTCTAAGGAATTGAATAAGCCAGGTACTCCTTTAAATCCTTCTGCAAGGTTTAAAAAATTGTATCCTTTACCAGCGGTTGCAATAGAGTTTTGGGAAAAAATCCCCAAAGTTGATGGGACTATTTCTACTCTTGCTAAACGAACCACTATTCCTATGGAAGATAGTACTTCCTTTAAAGATCCTTTAGATAGGAAGCTTGAATCTTATCTAAGGAAAGCATATTTATATTCAGGTCATCTTCTTAGGCCTCCAATTACTTTGGCTGATGTTGCAGCTGCTTCAACTTTTTGGTTGGAGAATTTAGCGCAACAAGAATTGGATTTGGACATATCTAGCATTGTTCGCTTACTGCTGTCAGCCGCTTTGGAATCAGTCCGGGATGCAACCCAACTGCTAGCGTGAATAGAAAGCACACGCTAGCACACTGAGAAATATCCAGGACGTGACCCACTCAGGAAACAGATGAGTAAGATTACAAAAAATAATAGTTGCTCCAGAATGCAGGGAAACCACAAAGGAAAAAACGTCCCTTTAAGCAGGTCAAAGAATATAAAGGAAATGCTCTTATTTGCAGCTTAGAAAAAAGGTCCTCATTAGCAAGCTTGTAACAAAGTTCCCTTTTGCAGCTTTGAAAAAGTAAATGTCCCTTTAAGCAGGCTTATAACAAAACAGAAAGTCAAAGTTCTCCTTTGCAACTTGTAAAAGTAAATGTCCCTTTAAGCAGGTTTATAACAAAACAGAAAGTCAAAGTTCTCCTTTGCAACTTGTAAAAGTAAATGTCCCTTAAAGCAGGTTTATAACAAAACAGAAAGTCAAAGTTCTCCTTTGCAGCTTGTAAAAGAAAATGTCCCTTTAAGCAGGTTTTATTAATCAAAGAAAAGATTGTGGAATAAGGCAAAAGCAAGGTCAGGCAGGCAGAAGTCGGCATCCAAACATAAGCAAAAAGGGTTAAGGCAAAAGGCTTGGTCAGACAGGCAGAAGTCGGTATCCAAATATCAGCAAAAGGTTAAGGCAAAAGGCTTGGTCAGGCAGGCAGAAGTCGGAATCAAGAAAACAGATTTTGACAAGGTACTCACAAACTCCAAGGGGAACAAACAAACGGGCCCCGATTCAGATCTCCGCCGTGGTTTAAAGGCAGGAGCGGGCAACGTCAGAGGGGGTGTGTCGAGGAAAAGCGTCACGTTGCTAAGCAACGTGACGTCAGTCACACAGAGAGGATCCGGGAGCCGCGGCGACACGGCAATGAACGGACGGAATCATGACAGCACCCCCCCTCCTCAAGGACCCCTCCGGGGGACAGGACCAGGCCTATCAGGATGAGTCTTGTGGAAGGTCTTGATCAAAGTAGGAGCATTTACTTGATGAGCCGGTTCCCAAGAACGTTCCGTGACTGGATAACCTTTCCAATGAATGAGATAATACAATTTCTTGCCACGCAACTTGGAATCTAGAATATGGCTGATCTCAAACTCAGGGTGTCCATGCACAAATAACGGTGTAGGTTTAGAAAAAGGCTTAGAATACCTGTTAGTCATCACAGGTTTTAAAAGAGAAACATGGAATACCGGATGGACTTTGAGAGTCTTGGTAAAGCCACCCGATAAGCAGGTGGAACACACCTGACCCAGTATTCGGAAAGGACCCACGTATCGTGGTCCCAATTTGTTAGAAGGTTGTTTCAGGCGAAGAAATCGAGAGGAAATCCAAACTTTATCACCAGGGTGATATTTGGGAGCTTTCTTCCGTCGAAGGTCTGAAAAGAACTTGTAACGTCTAGAAGTTACAGAAAGAATACGATGTATTTTCTGCCAATGTCGAGTTAATCTTCGGGCTGTAAGATCAGAAGCAGGATTCACTGTGGAGGAAGTATGCAAGGGAATGTTCTGGGCTGATATCCGTAAGCTGCATGAAAAGGAGAAGTCTGAAGGGAGGAATTGTACCGGGCATTATGAGCCAATTCAGCCAAAGGAAGGTAAGAAGTCCAGTTAGAGTGATAATGATCCACATAATGTCTAAGATATGTTTCAAGACACTGGTTTACTCTTTCAGTCTGGCCATTCGATTGTGGGTGGTGAGAAGTAGAGAGAGATATAGTAGTTCCAAAATGTTTACAAAGTGACCTCCAAAACCGAGAAACAAACTGTACCCCTCTATCTGAAACAATATCTAGAGGAAATCCATGGATTCTTACAATATGTGAAATAAAAAGTTCAGAGAGTCTTTTGGCAGATGGTAATCCTGGTAAGGGTACAAAATGGGCAGTCTTAGTGAACCTGTCGACCACCACCCAGATAGTATTGTTTCCAGCGGACAAGGGAAGGTCGGTAATGAAGTCCATGGATACATGAGTCCAAGGCTGGTGAGGTATAGGCAATGGTTGGAGCAATCCTGAAGGAAGTTGGCGTGGAGTTTTGTTCATGGCACATTGTGTGCATACTAGACGTAATCCTTCACATCTTGAGAGAGAGTAGGCCACCAGACATGTTGTTTGAGGTTTCGAGTGGTAATACTGATGCAGGATGTCCAGAAAGGGGACTATCATGAGCCCAAATAAAATCTTGGAACAAAGGCGTTCAGGAACAAAAAGTAAACCATCGGGAGGTTTACAGGACAAAGGAAGATTCTCTTGAGCAGACTGTAATTCTTGTAACCAGGAAGTTGTTAACTGGGCTATGACTTCATGAGGTTGGAGAATGGTACCAGACTCAGGAAACTGGGGTATCTTGAAATTGTCTGGAAAGGGCGTCTGCTTTAATATTTTTTGAACCAGGTATGTAAGACAAATTATAGTGAAACCGGGGGAGAAGAATAATGACCAGCGTGCTTGCCTGGAATTCAATCGTTTGGCTGTTTGGAGATACAGAAGGTTCTTATGATCAGTGAGTATAGTAAATGGCAAAGAAGTACCTTCCAGCCAATGTCTCCATTCATCCCAATGCCATTTTGATGGCAAGCAACTCTTTATTCCCTACGTCATAGTTAAATTCAGAAGGAGTGAATTTTTTAGAGAAGAAAGCAACAGGATGAATCTTTCCAGTCTCTGGTATTCGTTGAGACAGAACAGCTCCCCAGCAGCAACAGAGGAAGCATCAACTTCCAGGATAAATTGAAACTCAGGATTTGGATGACGGGAGAATAGGTGCTGAGGAAAAAGCTTCTTTGAGAGACTCAAAGCTTCTATAGCCTCAGGAGGCCATTTTTTTACAGTTTTGTCCTTTTCTAGTGAGAGAAGTAAGAGGAGAAGTAATAGTAGCAAAATTCTTGATGAACTTCCTGTAGTAGTTGGCGAAGCCTAGAAAACGTTGTAAAGCCTTCAAAGAATCAGGTCTAGGCCAATCCAAAATGGCAGAAAGTTTAGTAGGGTCCATTTCAAATCCAGATGCCGATATTACATAACCCAGAAAGGGTATGGATTTTTGATGGAAAGAACATTTCTCCAGTTTAGCAAACAGATGGAATTCTCTTAAACGTTGAAGTACTTTCTTGACGTGGTGCACATGATCTTGGTGGTTCTGAGAAAAAATTAAGATGTCCGTCAAGGTATATGATGACAAAGATATTCAAAAAATCACGAAAGATCTCGTTTACCAAAATGTTGAAAAACCGCCGGGAGCATTGCATAGCCCGAAGGGCATGACCAAATATTCCATAATGCCCAAATCGAGGTGTTAAAGGCAGTCTTCCACTCATCGTCTTTTGCGTATACGGATCAGATTGTATGCACCCACGTAGGTCGAGTTTGGTGAATATGGTGGCTCCCTGAAGATAAGTAAAAAGTTCAGGAATAAGGGGTAGAGGGATAACTGTCTTGATGGTAATCTGATTTAATCCTCGATAATCATACAGGGTCTTAATCCGCCATCCCCTTTTTTCCTACAAAAAAGAAACCAGCCCCTACAGGGGAAGAGGAGGGTCGAATAAATCCTCTAGCCAGATTGTCTTTAATATAATTCTTCCAAAGCCATGTTTTCTGGTTTAGAAAGTGGATATGTCTTGCCTCGAGGATAGGCAGCCCCGGGAAGGAGATCAATGGACAATCAAAAGGGCGGGCTGAAGGAGGAAGACGTTCAGCTTCTTTTTGGGAGAAAACATCCACAAAGTCATGATAAGGCTTAGGTAAGGAGGTCCGGAGTTTCAACTGTGAGAGCAATAAGTGAGTGGTAACTTGGTAATCTTTAGAAGACATTTAGTTTGGCATGTAGATCCCCCAGGAAGTGAGTTCACCGAAAGTCCAAGAAAAAATGGGATGTGAATTTGGAGCCAAGGGTAATCCCAAGATAATGGAAATTGCGGAGTGGGGATGACATCAAAACAAATTGTCTCAGAATGAAGTATTCCTACGGTGAGGAGTAAGGGTTGAGTAGAAAACTGAATATATCCAGAACCCAAAGGATCTCCACTGACGCTTAGAGACTGAAATGAATAATCCTTCTTTAGTAAGGGTATAGAGTGAGTAGAGACGGATGTAGAGTCAATGAAACACTCCTCCAGCACCAGAATCAATTAGAGCTTGGGTATAAATCTTCTTATGTCCAATTAGAAGGGTTACTGGAACAAGAGTTTCTTGTATAGGGAATGGCAACTGTTTTTGGCTTAACTCAGTTCCCTGGACTAGAGTTAAGCCCTGGCTTTTACTGGCCTAGTAGGACAATCCCTTAATAAAATGCCCTTTAAGGCCACAGTACAGACATAAGCCAAGAGTCCGTCTTCTCAAGCGTTCAGTCTCAGTTTAATTTTATACTTCCCACTTCCATGGGTCTCAGCCCTGATCAGTAGTAGGAGAGACTGGAGTGACTGGATTAGAAAAACGAGGAGCCAAACGAAAAGGAGTTCGAGTTGAAGACTATGTGTTCTATCCTTTTCTTGTATGGCGTTCACGAAACCTGGGCGTCGATGACTGATTACAGAGATTTATTAAGGCTTCTAAGACTCTGGAAGTTCGACGATACACCCAATTCATCTTGAGACGCTCGAGAAGTCCTTTACGGAAAGCGCTCTGAGTGCTCCCTGATTCCAAGTGGTTTCAGAGGCAAGGGTGCGGAAACTCAATAGCGTATTGAGAGACTGGTTGATTACCTTGACGTAAATCCCAGGAGAGTGGCTTCGAGCAGCGGATGACCTTCCAGGTTTATCGAATACATTTGAAGAACATAGATAGAAAATGTATCAACACTCCAAAAGTATAGGATCATTCTTTTCTAGCAAGGTGATACCCAAGCCAAGGCTTTTCCTTTCATTAAGGAAATAAGATATGTGATTCTAGAAGAGGGAGTAGCAAAAAGAGTAGGGCTATTTCGGAAATGAAGATGGCATTGATTTCAGAAAGCCTCTATCATTCTTCAGGATTCCCATCATATTTATCCGGAAGAGGTATCCTGGGACTATAGTTGTACCTGAGACTGATTGTTAGGAATCGAAGGAGGTAATGCCTCAATAGGATTAGGATTGGATTAGGAGTTGGGAGGTGCTGGTAGCAACCAAATTTTGTAATAGAGCAGTTATTTGATCAAGTTTAGTGTCCAGAGACTGCAAGTGAGTGGCATGAGATCCCCAAAAGCTGTCCCTGGTGAGCCACGGCCATGGATAATTCCAGTGGGGTCCATTTTTATGGCCCGTCTTGTAATGTCAGCCGCTTTGGAAATCAGTCCGGGATGCAACCCAACTGCTAGCGCTGAATAGAAAGCACACGCTAGCACACTGAGAAATATCCAGGACCGTGACCCACTCAGGAAACTAGATGAGTAAGATTACAAAAAATAATAGTTGCTCCAGAATGCAGGAAACCACAAAGGAAAAAACGTCCCTTTAAGCAGGTCAAAGAATATAAAGGAAATGCTCTTATTTGCAGCTTAGAAAAAAAGGTCCTCATTAGCAGGCTTGTAAACAAAGTTTCCTTTTGCAGCTTTGAAAAAGTAAATGTCCCTTTAAGCAGGCTTATAACAAAACAGAAAAGTCAAAGTTCTCCTTTGCAACTTGTAAAAGTAAATGTCCCTTTAAGCAGGTTTATAACAAAACAGAAAGTCCAAAGTTCTCCTTTGCAGCTTGTAAAAGTAAATGTCCCCCTTTAAGCAGGTTTTATTAATCAAAGAAAGATTGTGGAATAAGGCAAAAGCAAGGGTCAAGGCAGGCAGAAGTCCGGCATCCAAACATAAGCA
This sequence comes from Bombina bombina, assembly GCF_027579735.1. Lineage (NCBI taxonomy): Eukaryota > Metazoa > Chordata > Amphibia > Anura > Bombinatoridae > Bombina > Bombina bombina. The sequence continues at coordinate 1,061,968,061 of NC_069503.1, forward strand.
AAAAGGGTTAGGCAAAAGGCCTTGGTCAGACAGGCAGAAGTCTGGTATCACAAATAATCAGCAAAGGTTAAGGCAAAAGGCTTGGTCAGGCAGGCAGAAGTCGGAATCAAGAAAACAGATTTTGACAAAGGTACTCGCACAAACTCCAAGGGGAACAAACAAACGGGCCCCGATTCAGATCTCCCGCCGTGGTTTAAAGGCAGGAAAGCGGCAACGTCTATCAGAGGGGAGTGTGTCGAGAAAGCGTCACGTTGCTAAGCAACGTGAACGTCAGTCCACACAGAGAGGATCCGGGAGCCGCGGCGACACGGCAAATGAACGGACGACGAATCATGACAACTGCAACATGCCTAATCATTTTATTTGTGATGCCATTTTTGATATTATCAAAATTGATGTTAGATCCATGTCTTTAGCTATTTTAGCTAGAAGAGCTTTGTGCTTAAATCTTGGAAAGTCGGATATGACATCTAAGGTCTAGATTACTATCTCTTTCTTTCCAAGGTAATAATTTATTTGATTCTCAGTTGGACCCCCTATTTATTCAAACTGTTACCTGGGAGGAAAGGAGTTTTTTTGCCTCAGGATAAAAAACCCTAAGGGTAAATCTAAGGCTTCTAATCGTATTCGTTCCTCTTCGACAAAATATGGAACAAAAAACCTAATCTTCCCCCAAAGACTCTGGTTTCCCAATTGGAAGCCTTCCTCACAATTGGAATAAATCCAAGCCTTTCAAGAAACCAAAGTCAGCCTCTAAGTCCGCATGAAGGTGCGGCCCTCATTTCCAGCCACAGCTGGTAGGGGGCAGATTAAGGTTTTTTCTAAGGATGTGTTGGATAAATTCTGTCCAAAACTCAATGGATTCAGAGCATGTCTCTCAGGGGTACTGAATTGGATTTCAGAGTAAGACCTCCTGTGAGGAGATTTTTTCTCTCACGCATCCCCAGTGAATCCAGTAAAAGCTCAGGCTTTTCTGAAGTGGTGTTTCAAGATCTGGAGGTTTCAGGGGTAATCATGCGCGGTTCCTTTTCAGACACAAGGCCTGGGGCTTTATTCAAATCTATTCATTGTCCCAAAGAAAGAAAATTCATTCAGACCAGTTCTGGATCTGAAAATTTTGAATCGTTATGTAAGAGTACCAACTTTCAAGAGGGTAACTATAAGGACTATTAAGGACTATTCTGCCTTTTGTTCAGCAAGGACATTATATGTCTACAATAGACTTGCAGGATGCTTACCTTCATATTCCGATTCATGCAGAACATTATCAGTTCCTGAGATTCTCTTTTCTAGACATTTGTTGGTCTTCCATTTGGCCTAGCAACAGCTCCAAGAATCTTTTCAAAGGTTCTGGGTGGCCCTACTCTCTGTAATACAGAGACGGGGTTATTGCGGTGTTTCCTTATTTGGACGATATCTTGGGTACTAGCTCATTATTTACGTTCTGCCAGAATCTCTCACAAATTAACTTGTCTTGTTTCTTCCAAAACATGGTTGGAGGATCAATGTTACCAAAAAGTTTTTTGATTCCTCAGACAAGGTCACCTTTTTAGGTTTCCCAGATAAATTCAGTGTCATGACTCTGTCTCTAACAGACAAGAGACATTTGAAATTGGTTGCAACATGTCGGCACCTTCAGTCTCAGTCATTCCCCTTCAGTGGCTATGTGCATGGAAGTTTTTAGGCCTCATGACTCGCAGCATCAGACGCGATTCCATTTGCCTCGTTTTCACATGAGACCTCCCCAGCCTTTGTATGCTGAATCAATGTTGCCGGGATTAGTACAAAGATATCACAATTAATATCCTTAAAATCCATGTTCGACCACTCTCTGGACGTGGTGGTTAAATCACCAGTGTTTAGTTCAAGGGGCCTCTTTGTTCCGGCCAAACCCTAGACTGTGATCACAACAGATGCGAGTCTTTCGAGGTTGGGGAGCTGCTTGGGGATCTCTGACAGCACAAGGAGTTTGGAGAATCTCAAGAGGCGAGATTACAAATCAATATTTTAGAACTCCGTGCAATTCTCAGAGCTCTTCAGTTTTGGCCTCTGTTGAAGAGGGAACCGTTCATTTGTTTTCAAACAGACAATATCACAACGGTGGCATATGTCAATCATCAGGGTGGGACTCACAGTCCCCTAGCTATGAAAGAAGTATCTTGGATACTTGTTTGGGCGGAATCCAGCTCTTGTCTAATTTCTGCAGTTCATATCCCAGGTGTAGACAATTGGGAGGCGGATTATCTCAGCCGTCAGACTTTACATCCAGGGGAGTGGTCTCTCCATCCAGATGTGTTTTCTCAGATTGTTCAGATGTGGGGTCTTCCAGAAGTAGATCTGATGGCCTCTCATCTAAACAAGAAACTTCCCAGATACCTGTCCAGGTCCAGGGATTCTCAGGCGGAAGCAGTGGATGCGCTGACACTTCCTTGGTGTTATCAACCTGCTTATATCTTCCCGCCTCTAGTTCTTCTTCCGAGAGTGATCTCCAAGATCATCATGGAACAATCGTTTGTGTTGCTGGTGGCTCCAGCTTGGCCCCACAGGTTTTTGTATGCGGATCTTGTTCGGATATCCAGTTGCCAAACCTTGGCCACATTCCGTTAGGCCGGACCTACTGTCTCGAAGGTCCGTTTTTCCAATCAGGATCTCAAATCATTAAATTTGAAGGTATGGAAATTGAAACGCTTAGTATTAAGTCATAGAGGTTTCTTGACTCAGTAATTAATAATATGTTACAAGCTCGCAAATCTGTCATCTAAGAAGATTTATTATCGAGTTTTGAAAAGATTTACATTTCATGGTGTTCTCATAAATCTCTCTGGCATTCTTTTAGAATTCCTAGAATTTTACAGTTTCTCCAGGATGGTTTGGATAGGGGTTTGTCTGCAAGTTCCTTGAAGGGCCAAATCTCTTTCAGTTTTATTTCACAGAAAGATTGCTAAACTTCCTGAAAGGTATAAGCCCACATTAGACCCCATAAGTTCAGGAGTAGTAAAATGTCAGGAAAGCTGTGAGCCTGTAAAAATGCTTTGGAAGGGAACTCTCACATCTAGAAATCCTGTTGAAAGAAGTTTAAACTCACAATTTTTCTTTCATGACTCCGATAGAGCCCTGGTTTTCAAACCTGTCCTCAGACATCTTAAACAGGCCAAATTTTGTGAATATCTGAACTGGAGCACAGGTGAAACAATCATCTGATTAGTAAACATGGTTATTTTTCCTGCTCTCATCCGAGGTAAACCTGAAAATCTGGCCTGCTGGAGAGGCCCGAGGACAGGTTTGAAAACCAATAAGATAGAGCCTGCAAATTTAAACAACTTTCTAATTTACTTCTATTTTAAAATTGACTTTGTCTCCTTGTATCTTTTGTTGAAAAGATTTATCATCGCTATTCTCCTATATTTGCTCTTAAAAAGTGCACAAAAATTGGGCGTTTGACTAAAATTCCTCTAGGCGCACATGTGCGCCTATAATGCCTCGTGGAATAGCCTCACTATTCAGACCGAAACTCGGCCAGTAGTCTTCTAATCCCAGCGTTGAGAAAGAGCGAGAGAAAGTTTTCAAGATGAGGTAGCGGTTCCTCACTATAGCGAGGATAGTATTTGACGACAGCAAGCAGGGAGTCAGAGGAAGGTGGTTCAAGGGTAAATCACTAGAAATGGTCAGGCAGACAGGCAGGGTTTGGCAACAGTAAGGCAGTCCAAAGGTAAACCACTAGAATGGTCCAAGCAGGCAGGGTTTGGCAACAGTAAGGCAGTCCGCAAAGGTAGACCACTAGAATGGATCAGGCAGGGCAGGGTTTGGCAATGGTAAGGCAGTCCAAAGGTAAACCACTAGAATGGTCAGGCAGGCAGAGTTTGGCAACAGTAAGCAATCCAATATATTGGGGTTAAGCACAGCAGAGCTAGGCAGGGCAGGCAGAGTTTGTTAACAATGAGGCAATCCAGTACTTTAGGGGTTTAAGCAGGCAGAGTAGTCAGACAGGCAGAGTTCAATAACGTTATGGCAATCCAGGTAAACAATAACAAAGACACCCAGGAACACACAGAGTAACACCTATACTTGGGCAGTGATAGGTAGAAAGTGAGCAACCCTACATAGGCGCAGGATTCGCGCCACAGGAGATCCTGACCGGCTTCAAAATGAGAGGAACATGCGGTGATGACGTCACCAACCGCACGCAAACTGGAGCCGACACAGCCCTTGACAACGAGCAGGGAAGCAGGCGCCGCACCCCTAGCAATGGCTAGAGCGCGCGCGGCATGACATGCGCCAAAAGAAGGGTCAAATTAAATTGTTTTAATTGTATTTCCTATAGTTACGCTTCATTAATTCGACTTGGTTGCAAATTTATAATTTCTTTTCCTCCTATAGCAGACTGCATGCATTAAAATTCTTCATAACTACTGGGGAGAACACAGTAGAAGCAATGTTAGAAAAGTTGTAGAAGCAATGTTTAGAAAAGAAAAAAAAAGCGGCTCAACGAGACGAATAACGAAGTACAATAATAATGTATATTGGAGCGCAAAAAAATATATATACTAATGAAGGGCAAATATAATATATATAAGGGCACAAAAGAACATTTATGCTTACCAGATAGTTAGGAAGATAAAGGAGAAAGCAAGGTGCAGATGGTGTCTGAAGTTTAACAAAAAAAAAACTAACCTATCCCATAGAAAAGGGGCGGGCCGTGGACTCATTGTGCTCTAAAAGAAACAAAAATTATCAGGTAAGCATCAGGTAAGCATAAATTTTCTTTTCTTTTTAAAAGACACGATGAGTCCACGGATCATCATCCTTACTTGTGGGATACAATTACCAAAGCTATAGTACACGAATGAAAAGGGAGGGACAAGACAGGGAACCCTAAACGGAAGGCACCACTGCTTGAAGAACCTTTCTCCCAAAAACAGCCTCGCCAAGGCAAATGTATCAAATTTGTAAAATTAGAAAAAGTGTGAAGAAGCATCATTTTTGAATGCCCATGAGGAAGCAACAGCCCTAGTGGAATGAGCTGTAATTTTTTCAGGAAGCTGCTGTCCAGCAGTCTCATATGCAAAACGGATGATACTCTTCAGCCAAAAAGAAAGAGAGATAACCGTAGCTTTCTGACCCTTACGTTTTCCTGAAAAAATGACAAATAGGGAAGACGATTGACAAAAGTCCTTAGTCGCTTGTAAGTAAATTTTTAAAGCACGGACTACATCCTAATTGTGTAGCAGTCATTCCTTCTGTCTAGATTCTGGACCCCATAAATTCTCACAGTTATTCCTCCTTGAGCGATTTTCTCAAGTCTTCGAGTTTATTCTGAAGCTTTATTATAGAGAGAGAATTTGTCTGCAAGCTATTATTCTGTGTGTCTACAAGGTCCTCTAAGTCAGATACCCTTTGTTCCACTTCTTGAATTCTTGTGGAGAATTGCCTGACTTCATTAGAAAGACTAAGCAAATCTTGTTTAATTTCTACCTTCAGCGACTCGAATTTAGGTTTTAACGCTTCTAAAATGCTATTAACTAGAACTTGTGAATTAGTTGCTTCAATATGCCTTGTGTTGATAGCTGGTTCAGGGTGTAATTCAACCAAGGTTTCAGCTGAAGTTTTGTTCTTCCTATCTCTGGGTCTGGAAGCCATGACTGGAGAAGTGGTCTTGTTGGTGAATTTAAAAATGTATCCAAACGGGTCGTGCAAAAAAACAAAAACAAAAAACAAGAAGAGTTAAGTGGGTGCCGCAAGTGGTTAAGTGAGCCAGTGAGAGGGAAATAAAAAAAAAAAAAACAAGAAAAAAAACAAAAAACAAGGGGGAAAGAAAAAAAGGGGGGAAGGTGAAGGAAAGTGAAAGAGTGAAAAAGTGCTCAAAAAAGAGACTGTGATCAAAGGGTGCACTAAGACCAGCCAGAGGTTCAAGATCCAAGAGAATTATGAGGGCACATGTAAAATAAATAGAGTTCCTCCTTTTTCTCTAACTGTTCCCCACCTAATTCAAGATTCAAGTTGGGGGGGGGGCGCAAGTATTAAGTAGAGAAAAACTTTGAGGATGATTTATATATTTTTAGTAACCCTATTTTGGTACCAAGGCCAAACAAACTCAGGGTCATTGACAGCAGTAAAAGTTCATTTTGCTAAGAATAGCAAAATAGTCCCACTTCAAAGTACTGCGCGACCTATCTTGTCTTGAGGTCAGAGGTCCCAAACCAAGGCGAAGTGAAGATGTCTTGTCCCCAGCAAGGGAGTTGCCTCCCGCTAGAGCTCAAAGCAAAATGTTACCTTAAGAAACCCTTATACAAGGAAAGATAATCTCAGTCAAATATGCTGCGTGACCTAATCTGAGGGGTAGAGCCTCTTTCCCTTAGTTAATATAAGGCTAATTACCGCCTGATCATATAGCAGTTTTAACTTTAAGGCAGGATAAACATATTCATAAGAGAATAAATCAAATTGTGGTCATAAAGGTAAATAACAATATTCTTAGTAAAAAACAAATCCGAGCTTCTACTGACAAACCAAGTGAAATAACATATACACCAGAATGTAGTCTTATATACAGTATATATAAGGAATAAGATTTTAGGAGACAGCAGCAAAGTGTGATTAACTTGCAAGAGTAGGATCAGAGTATATAGAAGCATATAGTCCTCTAGGTATTCAGCAGCTTATGAGTTCCAATAGAAAAAAAATCTTCCTTCCTTCCTCCCCTCCTCTCTTTATAAGCAGAAGGTATCTGAAGAGCCGTTTAAGCCTGAAGGCAGGACTCCTTTTCAGGTGTCGACTACCTCTCCAGTCTGATAATATAATATTATGCCATGATCATTAAGCTTAAGGAGTTATAAAGAGAATGTATATATGTGTATGTAAAAGGGTTAGCCTTGTTCACCTTTTCCTTTCCCTTTAGGTTTCTTATGAGACATTTCGAATAGAGAGAAGCGTGGAGTTGAAAGGAGCCTTCTCACTAGAAAAACCGGAGTTTGAAGGTAAAAAAACAATGAGGGAAGAGGAAACAGCCTGGACAAAATTATTAACCCCAGATACGCTTCCCTTCACCCTTCCGTCTCCTTCCCCCTCTCTCCCTTGCTAGTCCAGAAGTCCGGTCAATTTGACTTAATACAGCTGGATACTTGCTTACAGGTACTGGGAGAGATATATTTCTGGGATCCGCTGGGAAGTGTAAATAAGCTTAGGTTATAGCACAGACATCGTCAAAAAGCGTGAGGAGGGATATTTATCGTAAGTTCTCGGTATACAGTGACTAGGCAGGTAGATGATGGTAGTAAATAAACTAATGCAGACAGAGAGGGACTGTAAGAAATAAATTTGTCAGCCTCTTACCACCTCTCGTCCTGGATCAGCTTGTGTGAAGGTCAACTCGGATCAGTCAGGCTAAAAGAAGTACTTCTCACGCTTTGGTCAGAGATCTACAGTGTTGATCCCCCCCTCACGCCGAGCACTCATGGGAGGGGGGGGGAATGGGATGCCAAATTTAAAAACTTCCAAGCCCGGTGCCTTGCTCAGCTGCTCCTGAAGTTAAAAGAGCAAAGGCTGATGGGGCGGAGCCGACTTTCATGAAGATCAGACCGTGTTTTTATGTAGCTTCCTGGTTCTTTGGGCAACTTTATGGAGTGTTTCATAGGTATAATCCCTGAAACTTTTTTATTTCCACATCTGAAAACCTCAGGATAAATGCCCCATGTTACAGAAAATCTGAAAACATATTATATTTGTGGACTTATGGACCCCATAAACTTATAAATGCAGTGAAACACGCGGTGTGCCCTGCCCTCTTAGTGATCACACTCCTCTTATATTCACAAGCCAGCTCGACCTATCAAGAGGACCATCAGCTCTTTCACTTGACAATGGAGGACCGCTACTTTGAAATAAGAGCCGGCCTAAAGGAACTGGAGCATCGCATGACCAACCACTTAATTTGTCTGAGTGGCGCCATTAAAGGCAGCTCCGAACATACATGCGAGTTGTCAGAGATAGCAACGGTGGAGCGGATGGAACTCCTATCCCGTGTGCAGATACCTATGGCTCTAGTTTCTGAGCCACAGTGTAAATTCAGTGACACCTAACGCATCAGACACAAGGAGGTCCTCGTACAGCGCACAGAGGGGGAAGCTGTTTTACTCAGAGGAAGACATGAGCTGCCAGTTGTTTTGATAACGGAAAACATCTGAGTGCAGTCACAACATCTCTACACCCCACCTCATATCCTGAGAGATCAGGAGCCGGGCTTCGCTGATGCTGTAGCAGGGCGGACGCTATCACTGACACTTGTACTTGGGTAGTCCCTGAGAGAGAACGAGGATCATCCATTCAACACTGACAGTCGTAATAAATCCAAATACCATATCAAGGGGCATACAACCACCCGGTACCTATTAATCTGGGGCGGTATCAGTACCCTGATGTTTGAAACTGGCACTGAGCAATGTCCTGACCGAGTCGTGTTTTTCAACAGTTTCACCAATGATCTGGAGAGGGTTAGCATTGGGAAGGTAATATTAACAGGACGCATACCGAAGTTATAATAACCCTCTGGGCTTGACTCCAACATCTATCAGACTTCAGCTGGCGTTCTCTTCATCTAGTTTCCAATATGCCTAAATATGCTAGCTACCTGGGCGCTTTTAATTTAGAAACAGAGAACATTTCCAGTAATACTGTGTATAAGCCCCACGCTCCTGCTGTTTTCTATGCCACATTTTATAAGTGTAGTACGTTTATTAAGTGAAGTAAGTATGTGTTTATAAATTGTTTTGCTGCAGTTTTTTGTTTTTTTTTTTGCACAGCCCTAACCCACCATGGCTCTTAGATCTCCATATGCGCTTGATGGACTCCCTTAAGCACTTGTGTTCTAGAGAACTATTCCAGTCTGAACTTAATAATTTACTTCTCAACAAGACTGTTTAGCTATAGACATTTGAGCCTCTCATGGATGACTATGTGGTTTGATTCTTGGTTTTTGATTTGCTTATTACATATGGCTTGTTGGCGTTAGCCTTATATTAACATGCTTTAGTGGTTACACTGGAACCATTGTTATATCAGTTGAACTGTTAATTGGTTTATATGTAGGTTGAGAGTCAAAGGATTTGTAATTTTGGATATTTAGCAATGTTTTTCTTTGTACTTAGACTAATATAAGATCAACCTACTAGTACTAACTTAGAGGGGCTATATATAATGGCACATGCAGAGGTCTAGTACCACCACTAAATGGAGTGATACCCTTGGCTTATTGAAAATGTACAACTAGCTACAGAGGACCTGATTGATACAGTATTAGATGATTGCTCCACAGAGAATATAAGATACATTATATGACTAATTCACTATTCACATAGGTCAGTCATTGTATACCCTCCATAAGTTCCCTACGGCAGAACATCTATAATAGACTCATATATTTCGTTAGAATAGCGAGCTCTTGGCACAATGTTACTTTATGTATTTATTTAACAGGACCCAAATTTTAGATGCCACCTCACAGTGCACCAGTTTATAAACTTGGCGTTTACTGCTAATGCCGTTAATGTACTTTAATCTTATATAGTTCTAATATCATGGATCCCATTTCCTGCGCAATCTATTAGTGTTGTTGTGGTTGATGGTGATCTTGGTTATACAGTTATGCATTTTATAGCTGCATTGCCAGTATTTGGAATATCCAAAGTTCCTTACCCGCCCTCAGCCGGCGAGGGAGGGATGAATCTTAATCCATATTATATCCCTGATAAAGTAATACTGCTAGTGCCATACTTTGGGTAAAGGTCCAAGTACTGTACTGTCCATAACACATTTATTCTTCAATTTTTGCGATCCTATGACCATGGAGGGTATATATCACATTAGCTAATCAATATCATGATATCTAGGGTTTAACGGAAATAGTCTGTTACACTTCTCATTTATAATGTTATACTTATTTATGACTCCTTTCTTTTATATTCTGATACTCTTCAAGGCCATGGGAGTGTAACGTAGCACCCCCTCCACCTAGGAGGCACTGCTGTGAGTTATGATTTCCAGCCCCTAATGTAATCTCCTAAGCCACATATCTATACTCCATAGATCTCTGTTTCGTCGACATCAGTTAGTAAAGCTGCATGTAGGAAATATGTTGCAAGCCGTATTGTATTGATATCTCTAGATCATTGCTCTCTTTATGCGGCAGATATTATTGGGACAAGCTACCTGTTCCTGTTGGACCCCTCTCCTCCCTTTCCCGCCAGTACTTATTGCCTGCGGGTCATACTCTTATTCCTTTTACCCACATCGCCTATAGCTGGCATATCCCCAGGAGAGGGGCTCATTCAACTTATGTCCTCTTCTTTTTACTTATAGCCTAATAAGAACTGCCATCTTATAATATCACTGTTATATATAAAAATTCTAAGGCCCTCGAGTGTTTACTTATTATTATATTTTCACTGGCGACGCCCTCCCACCCCTCATTATCTAACCTAGGCTTAGACCTGGGATCTTATTGTTACATCTACAGTATATCTTATTGCTAATACCCCCCCCCCCCCCATATAGGTTATTACGCATGTGAAACATTGGTACATTAGAACCTTGACACCCCCTTTTTTCTTTTTCTCCTCTCTCTTCTTGGCTACTGCTAAGCGGTGTTTACCCGCTGATGTTAGCCAAATAGAGATACCCCATTACAAGAGATAGAGAAAGTGATTTCAGATCTTATCCATTTTACTTTTTTTTCTCATCCCCTATATAAATCTCCCCTTCGAGGAGCACCTAAATGTTTGAGATGAAGGTGTCAAGGGCTCATGATTTGTCTTGTATATTAGAACAATGTTATTATAGTATTGTATATATTCTATTTCTGCTCCATTCTAAAATACATCACTGTAAATGTACAATTTCTGTGGTTATCATTCTAAGTATCTTATTGTTTCCTATATCAGTTGGCTCATGAGTAGCCATCGCATTAACCACTGTAAAAAGATATTTAATATGTTATAAAACGAGATTCTCAAGCTACTGATAACTAAGTATTTTACAATTATCACTTGTTGTTATATATGACTTAATGGACAATTATGTATCCACTGTGTGGCAACAGCTCTCCTTGTTCATGTATAGTACTTGTTATGTTATTTTGCTGACTCTTATGTCTCAAGAATCTCAATAGGAGAGAGCAGGAAGAGTTATGCGCACCCCCTCACACAGCACCAGTGGGAGGGGGGAGATGTATCATGCAGACAGAGGATAATGGAGGCAGTGAGTCAGAGGCAATGAAGATGGTAACCGGGCTTCTTCCACAGCAGTAGTGTTGTGTCAGTAGAGTACTACCATGAGCTCCGGGTGGGTCCTTCACTTCCGTTCCCTGCTTGCCTGAGCCACTTAGGTTCTCTGGCACGAGTCTTGGCGTCCTCCGCCTCGGAAGCAGGCTGGAGCAATCTTCAGATGAGCACCTCAGCGTGACTTGCCGTCTAGCCACTGTTGTTATCATTTAGTTGGCATCTTTCTTGACAAAAAGATAATCAGAACACCATATTTTGTTTTGTAAATCTCCTTTTTTGACAAAACTGTAGTCTACCTCATTACTTGTCAGGTCAATGTAAACAAGTGCTGAGTGTTTGTTTGGGTGTCTGTGTCTGAGTGTGTTTCCTTGCGTGTCTGCTAGAGTGTCTATGAAGCCCATTTATCAAGCTCCGTATGGAGCTTGAAGGGCTGTGTTTCTGACGAGTCTTCAGACTCACCAGAAAACATAATTTATGTAAGAAATTACCTGATAAATTAATTTCTTTCATATTGGCAAGAGTCCATGAGCTAGTGACGTATGGGATATACAATCCTACCAGGAGGGGCAAAGTTTCCCAAACCTCAAAATGTTTACAAATACACCCCTCACCACACCCACAATTCAGTTTTAATGAATAGCCAAGTAGTGGGGTGATAAAGAAAGGAGTAGAAAGCATCAACAAAGGAATTTGGAAATAATTGTGCTTTATACAAAAAAAATCATAACCACCATAAAAAGGGTGGGCCTCATGGACTCTTGCCAATATGAAATAAATTCATTTATCAGGTAAGTTCTTACATAAATTATGTCTTATGTTTCATGTAATTGGCAAGAGTCCATGAGCTAGTGACGTATGGGATATCAATACCCAAGATGTGGAACTCCACACAAGAGTCACTAGAGAGGGAGGGATAAAAATAAACAACAGCCAAATGCTGGAAAAATAATCCACAACCCAAAATATAAGTTATTCTCATGAAAAAAAGAAAAACTTAAAACATCAGCAGAAGGATCAAACTGAAACAGCTGCCTGAATAACTTTTCTACCAAAAACTGCCTCAGAAGAAGCAAATACATCAAAACGTTAGAATTTAGTAAATAAATGCAAAGAGGACCTGAGCTGTAATTCTCTGAGGCGGGGCTTGACCTGACTCCAAATAAGCTTGATGAATCAAAAGCTTTAACCAAGAGGCCAAGGAAATAGCAGAGGCCGTCTGACCTTTCCTAGGACCAGAAAATATAACAGACTAGAAGTCTTCCTGAAATCTTTAGTAGCTTCAACATAATATTTCAAAGCTCTCACCACATCCAAAGAATGAAAGGATCTTTCCAAAGGATTCTTAGGATTAGGACACAAGGAAGGGACAATTTCTCTACTAATGTTGTTAGAATTCACAACCTTAGGTAAAAATTCAAATGAAGATGAAAAATCAGAAAAGGAGATTCACAAGAAAGAGCAGAGAGCTCAGAAACTCTTCTAGCAGAAGAGATAGCCAAAAGGAGCAATACTTTCCAAGAAAGTAGTTTAATATCCAAAGAATGCATAGGCTCAAAAGGAGGAGCCTGTAACGCCTTCAAAACCAAATTAAGACTCCAAGGAGGAGAAATTGATTTAATGACGGGCTTAATACGAACTAAAGCCTGTACAAAACAGTGAATATCAGGAAGATTAGCAATCTTTCTGCAAAATAAAACAGAAAGAGCAGAGATTTGTCCCTTCAAGGAACTTGCAGACAAACCCCTATCCGAACCATCTTGGAGAAACTGTAAAATTCTAGGAATTCTAAAAGAATGCCAAGAGAATTTATGAGAAGAACACCATGAAATGTAAGTCTTCCAAACTCGATAATAAATCTTCCTAGAGACAGATTTATGAGCTTGTAACATAGTATTAATTACTGAGTCAGAGAAACCTCTATGACTTAGTACTAAGCGTTCAATTTCCATACCTTCAAATTTAATGATTTGAGATCCTGATTGAAAAACGGACTTTAAGACAGTAGGTCTGGCCTTAACGGAAGTGGCCAAGGTTGGCAACTGGACATCCGAACAAGATCCAAACACCAAAACCTGTGGGGCAATGCTGGATCCACCAGCAACACAAATGATTGTTCCATGATGATCCTGGAGATCACTCTTGGAAGAAGAACTAGAGGCAGGAAGATATAAGCAGGTTGATAACACCAAGGAAGTGTCAGTGCATCTACTGCTTCCGCCTGAGAATCCCTGGACCTGGACAGGTATCTGGAAAGTTTCTTGTTTAGATGAGAGGCCATCTGATCTATTTCTTTAAGACCCCACATCTGAACAATCTGAGAAAACACATCTGGATGGAGAGACCACTCCCCTGGATGTAAAGTCTGACGGCTGAGATAATCCGCCTCCCAATTGTCTACACCTGGGATATGAACCGCAGAAATTAGACAAGAGCTGGATTCCGCCCAAACAAGTATCCAAGATACTTCTTTCATATCTTTGGGACTGTGAGTCCCACCCTGATGATTGACATATGCCACCGTTGTGATATTGTCTGTCTGAAAACAAATGAACTTCTCTCTTCAACAGAGGCCAAAACTGAAGAGCTCTGAAAATTGCACTGAGTTCTAAAATATTGATTGGTAATCTCACCTCTTGAGATTTCCAAACCCCTTGTGCTGTTAGAGATCCCCAGACAGCTCCCCAACCTGAAAGACTCGCATCTGTTATGATCACAGTCCAGGTTGGCTGAACAAAAGAGGCCACTTGAACTAAACGATGGTGATTTAACCACCACGTCAGAGAGTGTCGAACATTGGGATTTAAGGATATTAATTGTGATATCTTTGTATAATCCCGGCAACATTGATTCAGCATGCAAAGCTGGAGAGGTCTCATGTGAAAACGAGCAAAAGGAATCGCGTCCGATGCTGCAGTCATGAGGCCTAAAACTTCCATGCACATAGCCACTGAAGGGAATGACTGAGACTGAAGGTGCCAACATGCTGCAACCAATTTCAAACGTCTCTTGTCTGTTAGATTCAGTGGCCATTACTCTGTCTCTATCTGGAAACCTAAAAAGGTGACCCTTGTCTGAGGAATCAAAAAACTTTTTGGTAAATAGATCCTGCAACTATGTTTTCGAAGAAACAACACTAGTTGATTCGTGTGAGATTCTGCAGAACGTAAAGACTGAGCTAGTACCAAGATATTGTCCAAATAAGGAAACACTGCAATACCCTGTTCTCTGATTACAGAGAGTAGGGAACCCAGAACCTTTGAAAAGATTCTTGGAGCTGTTGCTAGGCCAAATGGAAGAGCAACAAATTGGTAATGCTTGTCTAGAAAAGAGAATCTCAGGAACTGATAATGTTCTGGATGAATCGGAATATGAAGGTAAGCATCCTGCAAGTCTATTGTAGACATATAATGTCCTTGCTGAACAAAAGGCAGAATAGTCCTTATAGTCACCATCTTGAAAGTTGGTACTCTTACATAACGATTCAAAATTTTCAGATCCAGAACTGGTCTGAATGAATTTTCTTTCTTTGGGACAATGAATAGATTTGAATAAAACCCCAGACCTTGTTCCTGAAAAGGAACCGGCATGATTACCCCTGAAACCTCCAGATCTGAAACACACTTCAGGTAAGCCTGAGCTTTTACTGGATTTGCTGGGATGCGTGAGAGAAAAAATCTTCTCACAGGAGGTCTTACTCTGAATCCTATTTGGTACCCCTGAGAGACAATGCTCTGAATCCATTGATTTTGAACAGAATTTGCCGAAACATCGTTGAAAAACCTTAATCTGCCCCCTACCAGCTGAGCTGGAATGAGGGCCGCACCTTCATGCGGACTTAGGGGCTGACTTTTGTTTCTTAAAAGGCTTGGATTTATTCCAATTTGAGGAAGGCTTCCAATTAGAAACAGATTCCTTGGGGGAAGGATTAGGTTTTTGTTCCTTATTTTGACGAAAAGAACGAAAACGATTAGAAGCCTTAGATTTACCCTTAGGTTTTTATCCTGAGGCAAAAAACTCCCTTCCCCCCAGTAATAGTTAAAATAATAAAATCCAAATGAGAACAAAATAAATTATTACCTTGGAAAGAAAGAGATAGTAATCGAGACTTAGATGTCATATCAGCATTCCAAGATTTAAGCCACAAAGCTCTTCTAGCTAAAATAGCTAAAGACATGGATCTAACATCAATTTTGATAATATCAAAAATAGCATCACAAATAAAATGCTTAGCATGTTGTAGTAAACGAACAATGCTATATAAGTCAGAATCCAATTCTTGTTGCGCTAAATTCTCCAACCAAAAAGTTTAAGCAGCTGCAACATCAGCCAAAGTAATTGCAGGCCTAAGAAGATGACCTGAATATAAATAGGCTTTCCTTAAATAAGATTCAAGCTTCCTATCTAAAGGATCTTTAAAGGAAGTACTATCTTCCATAGGAATAGTGGTTCATTTAGCAAGAGTAGAAATAGCCCCATTAACTTTGGGGATCTTTTCCCAAAACTCTATTGAAATTGCTGGTAAAGGATACAATTTTTTAAACCTTGAAGAAGGATTAAAAGGAGTACCCGGCTTATTCCATTCCTTAGAATTCATATCAGAAATAGCATCAGGAATAGGAAAAACCTCTGGAATAACCACAGGAGGTTTAAAAACAGAATTTAATCATTTACTGGTTTTAATATCAAGAGGACTAGCTTCCTCAATATCCAAAGTAATTAACACTTCTTTTAACAAAGAACGCATATACTCCATTTTAAATAAATAAGTAGATTTGTCAGTGTCAATCTCTGAGGAAAGATCTTCTGAATCAGATAGATCCTCATCAGAGGTGGAAACTTTGCCCCTCCTGGTAGGATTGTATATCCCATACATCACTAGTTCATGGACTCTTGCCAATTACATGAAAGAAACACAAGTTATGGAGCAGCGGTCTAAAGACCGCTGCTCCATAACCCAGTCCGACTGCTCTGATGAGGCAGACAGGAATCGTTGCAATTCAACCTGATCGAATACGATCGCGTTGATTGACACCTCCCTGCTGGCAGCCAATTGGCCGCGAGTCAGCAGGGGGCGGCGTTGCACCAGCAGCTCTTGTGAGCTGCTGGTGAAATGCTGAATACGGAGAGCGTATTGCTCTCCGCATTCAGCGAGGTCTTGCGGACCTGATCCGCACTGTCGGATTAGGTCCGCAAGACCTTTCCTAATTCGGCCTCTATATGTGAATCCTTATGTGTGAGTGTGTGTTTCAGTGTTTGTGTGTTACTACCTTTACAACATTTTCAAGTTAGGCTACACTTAAGAATAAAGTGCATATACGCTTTAGTCACTTAGTCAAAAATTGTACGTGTCAAAGGGTGGGGGGGGGGGCTGATCAATGGTTAAGTCAGGGGCCCCAAAATTTCTAGTTGCGGTGTGCTCGCACTATAATAAATCGGCCCCAGTGTCTTTAGATTTTTATCACGGACCTCATTATCATATTATATATAGATATATATAGATATATATAGATTTCCAGCTTTGCATATATGTGTATGTATTTTTTATATATAAACATGTTTTTGTCTCTTCTTTCTTTGTCAGATATTTTAAGTTGTTTACATAACATTTTCTTTCATGGACCATTTATTATGATTGGGAATTTACATTCTGTAAGAAGTTGTTTATAGCATGAAGCAGCTCTAGTACAGCAGGTCGTCCTGCCAAGCAAAACAGCACTAGCTCACAGATTGCTCCCACTGTAAACAGTCTACTTAGCGGGTGATCCAATCAAAATAACTGATAACTTTTAATGTAAGGGAAAAACATGATGTCTAACAGTATTTTGATGCAGAATTTTAATCAATGAATTAACAGATTGATATTGTCTCTGTATATGATGTATATTGAGGAAAATAATTAATGGATTTTATCTTTTAATACAACATTTTTTTATTATTTATATTGACCTTCTGTTGAAACCAGGCATTGAGTTACCAGTCAGTAAACCAAGACTAGTTCCATAACTCTTCTGCAGGAAGAGTTGGGGGTTGTTCAAGTTTTTTAGGTCTTAGCTTGACATAAGTAAGCCACAAACTAGAAAGTTTAAAGTCATTTGCTTAGTCAAGTTTTTTTAAGTCAGTCTGATTATTTGCCCATACAAAATACCCCAAGAGTGTCTCTGCAGACATTTGCATAAACATGGCACACCTATTTTTTATTAAAACTTAAATGGATAGGAAAGTCAAAATTAAACGTGTATGATTTTGATAGTGAAAGTCATTTTAAGACACTAGCTCATGCCTCTTTCAACTGGCAACTACTTAGGATGCGCTATTTTTCATCTTATATTTCTTGGTTCCTAAACTTGATTGTTCACTGTTTACTCTACTGTTGTATGGATACTTCTGTGCTTCTGCATGTGTGAATGACTTGGACTGCTCATTGATTACTTTTCTGCCTATAAAATCTGCTCCTGTCTACCATTCTTCTCCTTGACCTCTTCATTAAGTATTCTGAAAGATACCCAGCCCAGCTTCCTTGCTATGCTGTCAACACAGTACCTGGACCCTGCTGTGTTACCACAGTCTCAAACCACTCAATACACTGGAATACTTTTATCAGAATTCCATAAGCTCTGCTTTTGCCAAAAGGCAAACTGCACAGCCGGGGTGCTGATGGGGACTTTCCTCACTGTGCTCTGCCTAGAATCAAACCAGGAGACACAATCAGTGTCGTAGAAGACAAAAGATGAAGAGGTGCCTTATGGTGCAGTATCTCTTATACTTTGGGATTCACATGTATATCAATATACAGTGTACTCACAAGGAGGATGCACAAACAGTGCGATTCAGGCAAGTCGAAGCTTCAGAGCCGCTCGGCTGACTCACTCTTCCCACCAAGGATACAGGAACACTTGTGGATTCCTCACAGATGACATCACTACTAACTTCACCATCTGTTGATCAGATGTTTATAACAAAACCCTCATACAGAGTGGATTCACTGCGTGAGTAGCCGGATGCTCCCAAAAAAACAAGTGATGATGAGCAAGGATCAAATAGTAAAAGGTTTATTAAAAGATTAAAACATAGTAATCACAGTAACGCGTTTCTTTGCACAAACTTCCATTTTATCAGGCTGTATACACTGAATACCCTGCCAGATCCTAAAGATAATTTACAGGTTAAAAACCTAGTTGTCTCAAATTCTATTCAATAGTGGAACATTCTGAAAATCCAGAAAATTTGATAATATAATCTGGATTACAAAAGTTACAAAAAATATTTCAGTAGATGGGTTTTCTTATATGAATCAGGATACATTGTCCTATTTAAGATATGAAACTTTTTTGTGGGGGGTAATATATACAACAGCTAAATGCCTCTGTACTTTGCTGACCTTATTGCACTTAGTCATTGTAATGCTTGTGGGATACTCCTCTATCAGACCGAACTGGGCCAGTAGTCTTGTTATCCCGGCATCGAGTCGGAATGATAGGGAATATCCCAGAGCAGAGAAAGTTAGTAAGATGAGGAGGGTGGCATTTTACCACAGGCAGGACAGTCCCCAGCGACAATGGCAGAGCAGTCCAAGGCAAATCACTAGAATGGTCAGACAGTCAGGATTTGGCAACAGTAAAGCAGTCCAAGGGCAAACCACTAGAATGGTCAGGCAGGCAGGGTTTGGCAATGGTAAAGCAGTCCAAGGGCACACCACTAGAATGGTTAGGCAGGGTTCGGCAACAAAAACGCAATCCAGAACAACAGGGTTAAACATACAGAGTAGTCAGACAGGCAGGGTTCAGCAGCAGTATATCAATCCCGCAATTTAAGGGTTAAACAGGCAGAGTAGTCAGACAGGCAGAGTTCAGCAGCAGTATATCAATCCAGTAATTTAGGGGTTAAACAGGCGTAGTCAGACAGACAGAGTTCAGCAGCAGTATATCAATCCAGTAATTTAGGGGTTAAACAGGCAGAGTAGTCAGACAGGCAGAGTTCAGCAGCAGTATATCAATCCAGCAATTCAGGGGTATAACAGGCAGGGTTCAAACACATAAAGGCAATATAGCAGTAACGATCTATCACACCCAGAAGTACACAAAGTAACACCTATACTTGGGCAGCGATAGATTGTTATTGAGCGACTTACATAGGCGCAGGATTCGTGACAGAGGAATCCGGACTGCCATCTGAGAGAGAGGAGTGTGCGGCGATTGCGTCAGTGCCGCACGCATCCGGACCCGACACAGCCCCTGGCAACCTCATCTTTTCACACCCAATCCAAGGCATTGTTCCTTATGGGTGTAGCGTATCTGCTGCTCCTCCCACTAATACTATAAAAGTCATATCGCTGTTCATATGAATATGTTTCTAAATATTATACTATAAGGAGAAGAAAACATTTTATTTTCTATGTGATTATGATTTTTTTAGCTCACAATTATTTTACTAATTTTTAATATGATATACCTCACAACATTTCCTGGAGACTTTCTGGGATGCGAGAGGTTAAAAAGCTTATGGGAAGTGGTCAATTGGCATTTTCTGGGCGAGGAAAAATCTGGAGAGGCAGGGTCACAGGCATTGATAGGGATCATTTTAGGAGGCCTGTCTGAATAGGAGTGTCTAGTAGGCAGGCCATAGGCCTGTATTTATTTGTTTATTAAAATCTTGGGTTTCTGAATTATTAATTTTTTTTGTTTGTTTTTAAATATTTTTTATTGAGGTTTTCAAAGACATACGATCGATATACGGAACATGATCTTTCACAAATGTAGAAGATATACAGTACATTGACATTCATGTAATAAATAATAAGCCAAAAAGCACTAGTTGTACTATAGAGAATTGCTTCCAGAACATACTTAAAACAGTTACAAACACTGAATTTGAAACATTGGTGTTCAAGAAAAATATAGTATATAGGTATACACGCTATTCAGGTGATCATAATAAACTTATGTGAAACACCTGGAAATATTGAAACATCAGTTTGATTTAGAGATTGGGGGGGGGGGATTATCAGTAGCTGCTATGGTGAAACATATATATGAAAAGTTTGGGGGTATGAAAATTGGATATATTTTCCTTCAGTTTAAGCAATAAACCGTATGTGTGTGTGTGTGTGTGTGGGGGGGGAAATGGAGCCAGCAATCTTGTAATTAATTATTCGCTATATATAGTTCTGGCATATCTTAAAGAGAGGTATATCTTTGCCACCTATATTTCAACAATAGGCATTGTGCATATGGGATGAGAAGCTATTTGGGGTTGAGGTTAGGGTTCTATGGAAATGCTATGTGGGTGATATAAGTGATTGCCACATATGAGCATAGTCAGGGGTAAGGTAAGGTTTGTATTATGAGGAATATGGCAACCCTAACAGGAAGTAGCTAGACACTTAAAAGATCTTTGTCAATTATCGTATATTCAGGTTTTCCTGTTGACAGATTTGATTAGGTTGAGACATATATTCATCCCCTTACGCATTTAGAAAACAAAATTACATATGCATCAATGAAATACTGTCAATAACATGAGAAGCAAAGATATTTTGGATGCTATTAAAAAACAGACTATTTATCAAGCTAAGGGTAGGAGTACAGCAACATATATTTAACAGATTATTTTATATGGGTCAAAGTAATCAGCAGTGAGATTTCACATAATCCAGTTGTGGCAGGGAAACAAAACATATATACACATTAGTGTTAGGATTTGTTATGCTTTTATAGATAACACTACTATAACAGCTTACTGCCAATGCAGGACCACTCAGTCTCACACCTTACCTCGGATTCCCACTGATTGATTTTAAGGGAACCCTGATATGCGGGTCACTACAGCAGGGTAGCTGAGTGATTACGGAACCTTCACGCAACAAGGTCTGCTGGCAGCAGAAAGGAGAGATTAGATTGAGATTAGTAACTCACTAGTAGTGAAAGAGTTAAATACTGCAGGTGGCTTGATTCAGACACACAAGCAGTCAAACATAAAATATATACAAAAGGCTTTATCAAACACACCAGCAATCACACAGCTATTAGTTATATGAATAAAACTAACCAAGCTGAGAATATAGTATAATCCAGTTATGAGAATGAATATTTAGTTATATCCAAACTTGTCCAATGTAATTATAAGTAGCAGTGTTGTTCTTATGAAGCAGCTGTGATTGATATTATACAGACAGTCATTTGCAAGCAGATTTGAAGATAAGTTTGAAAATTACTAGAGTATGCTTAGGAAGTCCGTTATGAACAAATTGTAGCAATATATATCTTTGTCAAAGTTATTAGTATTCAAGTTAGTAAGCAGAGGAAATAGTTTGAGGCAATACAAAAGCTATTCATCAGGAAAAGCACATATAATTCCCCAGCAAGTGTGAGCGTTTGTTACACAGTTAATATGGCAAGCTTGCAGATAGATTAATGAAGTTGTAGTAGAACATGCAGTTCATATAATGCAAAATATACAGACCAGTAGTACAGGAGGTGGCAATGAGCAGAGTAATACTGTTACCAGACAGCAAACAGTCCCAGCGGTACCAGAGAGAGCTGGAGACACAGCCGCGGCAAGAGAATGTCGGGCGTGACGTCACACGCTGCAGGGAGTAACTTCAATACAGGAGAGACAGAGAGATCGCTGACTGATATAAACGGTGAAAGGCTCTAAGCACAAAAGAGCATAAGCAGGTAGATTCAAGCAAGTAGAAATTCTAGGTGAGTTTAGAGAGTAATGTAATTAAATACAATGTTGTATAAACGGCTAGGTCTCTTCAGAAGCAGCTTGTCACTGAGCAACAAATTACCAAGCAATGAGTTCTGTTGGGAGGTGCCTTAAATAGGGCTAGTGAGTTCACTTCCTTAAAGGTACAGCATGAAAAGAGATGAATCCCTGACAATTAGGCTATCTGCATCTCTGAGTGAAGCCCATATAACAAGCCAATCTCTATTTTATTTTTAAGTGGTTAATGAACTTGCTTTAAGATCAAGCATTCCCATGAGGAAATATACGGGTTTATGCAATAGAATAGTTTCAGTAAGAATTTAACTTATAACCCGTATAGTGTCAGTTATCTAGTATAGGTTTATAGTAGCTTTCAAATCATTAGTTAGCTGGTATGATGTCTAGCAAGAATTATGCTGAGCTAGATAAAGGTGGCAATATATGAAAAGACCTACAAGTCTAGCATAACAAAGTTAAGGTGATAAAAACTGTAGGTTTCCCACAGAACAAAAGTTGTTATATCATGAAACTATCTGCTTACATCACACTATGGGTTTCATATGGGCTATCTAATATTTGAGGGTTTATTGATTAACTGGAACACTAGGTTTGAGGTTAAAGCTAACAAACCCAACTATTATGTGACATAGAAGGGTAAATATCTCAGCAAAAATATGTAGTAAATGTCTTAACTATAGATTTGAGACTAAAGCCAACCATCCTAACCATTGGGTAGCATAACAGGAAACGTTCACAACAGAGTTTAACCATGAGAAACAACTTTTAGTATCCTAGTAAATCTTACAATCTATATAAAAATAAAAAAGCTGTAAAGTGGGAGGTTAGATGGGTCAGTCTCGGGCATAGAGGAGGTCCATACAGCAAGGGGCTTATTGGTTTACAATACATTACCCCATCTTAGTTCCACACAAATATTGGGCTGATACAAAGATGAAATCACTAACTTCACGGTGTGGCCTGCCACACAGCAAGTAGCTATTTGCCATTTAGTGCTTATCCCACACCAGATGGACAAGGTATATGGCTTCTCTCGATAGCTTCACATAATCTTGCCAGATATTGTCCCCAAGATACTGCTTCTGTTGCTGTCTTAGGGTATCCCTTGGACATGTGTTTCCCATGGATCAGGTTTACCACTTAATAAGTTACCCCATCTAAAGTTCCACAGGTATTAAGCAGGGTGATTAGGCTCTTTACTTTAGCCTTTGGTGTTCCAACATCAGTCTTAATAGCTTGGCTTGCTGCTTCCACGGGATCTGTTTCTGTGTTCCTCCATGAGCCACGATGGCGAACGCTGGGGCCCCAGAATGTCGCCACTGTTATACTCATCTAAGGGTGCATTTTTATAGGTATCTTGCTCTGCTGGGTCTGTTTCAGCTAATTGGAACTTCTGCTGTACCGGGGACACGTATAGAACATAGCAGGCATCTTGAGCCCCAAATCGTACCTAGAATGGAGTTTAATGGGCCAGCATAGACTGATCTCAGGTCTTCCCCATATCCTCCTATACAGTACATTGACATTCATGTAATAAATAATAAGCCAAAAAGCACTAGTTGTACTATAGAGAATTGCTTCCAGAACATACTTAAAACAGTTACAAACACTGAATATGAAACATTGGTGTTCAAGAAAAATATATATTATATAAGTATACAGGCTATTCAGGTGGTCATAATAAACTTATTTGAAAGACATTGAGACATCAGTTTGATTTAGAGATTGGGGGGGATTATCAGTAGCTGCTATGGTGAAACATATATATGAAAAGTTTGGGGGTATGCAAATTGGATATATTTTCCTTCAGTTTAAGCAATAAACCATATGTGTGTGTGTGTGTGGGGGGGGGGGGGAATGGAGCCAGCAATCTTGTAATTAATTATTCGCTATATATAGTTCTGGCATATCTTAAAGAGAGGTATATCTTTGCCACCTATATTTCAACAATAGGCATTGTGCATATGGGATGAGAAGCTATTTGGGGTTGAGTTTAGGGTTCTATGGAAATGCTATGTGGGTGATATAAGTGATTGTCACATATGAGCATAGTCAGGGGTAAGGTAAGGTTTGTATTATGAGGAATATGACAACCCTAACAGAAAGTACCTAGACACTTAAAAGATCTTTGTCAATTATCGTATATTCAGGTTTTCCCGTTGACAGATTTGATTAGGTGTAGAAGTTGTCCAACATTCCAGAAGGTTCTACCGTTGAGACATATATTCATCCCCTTACGCATTTAGAAAACAAAATTACATATGCATCAATGAAATACTATCAATAACATGAGAAGCAAAGATATGATGTCTAGCAAGAATTATGCTGAGCTAGATTAAGGTGGCAATATATGAAAAGACCTACAAGTCTAGCATAACAAAGTTAAGGTGATAAAAACTGTAGGTTTCCCACAGTCCCTCCATGAGGTGCGAGAAATAGATGGCGAATGCTGGGACCCCAGAATATTGCCACTGTTATACTCATCTAAGTGTGCATTTTTATAGGTATCTTGCTCTGCTGGGTCTGTTTCAGCTAATTGGAACTTCTGCTGTACCGGGGACATGTATAGAACATAGCAGGCATCTTGAGCCCCAAATCATACCTAGAATGGAGTTTAATGGGTCAGCATAGACTGATCTCTGGTCTTCCCCATCTCCTCATGTCTCAGGCCCTGGTTATGTTCAGGGTGGTCGGTCTCACTGCCCTGGGCATGGGCCAATTGCAAACCTGCAGTGGATTTGCTCAGACAACTAGTCGGCAATGGATCTTCCATTTTTATAATATTCAGTACCACCGGTATCCCCTGCAAAGTTCAAGTCCCCTTCTACTTCTCCAGCTGTATTGCAGGAGGCCTTGGGAGGTGCGCCGGTGAGAGCGTAGGAGGCATGTAAATATACATGAGCTCAAGTTAGTGATGTTGGGTCGTTCGTTCTTCTGAGGATCTATCTCTCTCTGAATGATACTCGGCAATGCCTGTCTGTGAAGTGTCTCCTTCTCTGATGTCCTGCTCATACCGCAGCAAGTGGGCTTCCAGCTCAGCGGTCTCAGTATGCCAATAATTCTATTGTGCAGTTGTTTTTCAAAATCGTTAAGTAGGGCCTGCATAGCCGTATAAACCTCCTCCATTTTTGAGCGTATCTGTACTATTTTCGCTATACTCTGAGACTTCAGGTGGGGATTCAGATTGTGGTTCACAAAAATTGTAAGAATTCGGAAAAATATCTTTAAAAAATTAACGGCTAGATTACGAGTCTTGCGTTAGCCTTAAAAAGCAGCGTTGAGAGGTCCCAACGCTGCTTTTTAACGCCAGCTGGTATTACGAGTCTGGCAGGTACAGGTGTACCGCTCACTTTTCTTCCGCGACTCGAGCTTACCGCAAATCCCCTTACGTCAATTGCGTATCCTATCTTTTTAATGGGACTTGCCTAATGCCGGTATTACGAGTCTTGGAAGAAGTGAGCGGTAGACCCTCTCCTGTCAAGACTACTACCGCATTTAAAAGTACACTAACACCCTGATTCTATCAGGCAATCGGAATTAAGGTAGGAAAAATCCTACTGGCTGATTGGATCAGCCAATAGGATTGAAGTTCAATCCTATTGGCTGATTGGATCAGCCAATAGGATTGAACTCGCATTCTATTGGCTGTTCCAATCAGCCAATAGAATGCGATCTCAATTCTATTGGCTGATTGCATCAGCCAATAGGATTTTTCCTACCTTAAATCCTATCAGCCAATCGGAATTCAAGGGACGCCATCTTGGATGACGTCATTTAAAGGAACCTTCATTCGTCAGGAGTCGTCTGAAGAAGAGGATGCTCCGCGTCGGCTGGCTTCAAGATGGACCCGCTCCGCTCCGGATGGATGAAGATAGATGATGCCGCCTGGATGAAGTCTTCTGCCTGTCTGGAGGTCCTCTTCTGCCCGGATCGGATGAAGACTTCTGCCCCTCTGGAGGATCACTTGTGCCCGGCTGGGTGAAGACGGCTCAAGGTAGGGTGATCTTCAAGGGGGCAATGTTAGGTTTTATTAAGGGGGGATTGGGTGGGTTTTAGAGTAGGGTTGGGTGTGTGGGTGGTGGGTGGGTTTTAATGTGGGGGGGTATTGTATTTTTTTTTTACAGGTAAAAGAGCTGATTACTTTGGGGCAATGCCCCGCAAAAAGCCTTTTTAAGGGCTATTTGTAGTTTAGTATAGGGTAGGGAATTTTATTATTTTGGGGGGCTTTTTTATTTTGTTAGGGGGTTTAGAGAAGGTGTAATTAGTTTAAAAAAATTGTAATTATTTTTTATTTTCTGTAATTTAGTGATTGTTTGTTTTTGTACTTTAGTTTATTTAATTTAATAGTATTTAATTGTAGTTAGTTTATGTAATTAATTTAATGATAGTGTAGTGTTAGGTGTAATTGTAACTTAGGTTAGGATTTATTTTACAGGTAAATTTGTACTTATTTTAACTAGGTAGTTATTAAATAGTTAATAACTATTTAATAACTATTGTACCTAGTTAAAATAAATACAAAGTTGCCTGTAAAATAAAAATAAACCCTAAGATAGATACAAATGTAACTATTAGTTATATTGTAGCTATCTTATGGTTTATTTTATAGGTAAGTATTTAGTTTTAAATAGGATTAATTTATTTAATTGTAGTAATTTAATTTTCGCTGTATTTAAATTATATTTAAGTTAGGGGGGTGTTAGACTTAGGTTTAGACCTAGGTTTAGGGGTTAATAAATTTAATATAGTAGCGGCGACGATGGGGGCGGCAGATTAGGGGTTCATAGGGATAATGTAGGTGGCGGCGGTGTCCGGAGCGGCAGATTAGGGGTTAATAATATTATGCAGGTGTCGGCGATGTCGGGGACGACAGATTAGGGGTTATTAAGTGTAAGATTAGGGTGTTTAGACTCAGGGTTCATGTTAGGGTGTTAGGTGTAGACATTAATTTTATTTCCCCATAGGAATCAATGGGGCTGCGTTAGAAGCTGAACGCTGCTTTTTTGCAGGTGTTAGGTTTTTTTTCAGCTGAATCTGCCCCATTGATTCCTATGGGGAAATCGTGCACGAGCACGTTTTGGCAGCTCACCGCTACCGTAATCAACGCTGGTATTGAGGTGAGATGTGGAGCTAAATTTTGCTTTACGCTCACCTTTTTGCAGCTAATGGTTTAAAAAAAAAAAACATAATACCAGCGTTGTCTTAAGGGAGCGTTGAAAAAAAAAAGCTTGTTAGCAACGCACCCCTGTTACCGCAAAACTCGTAATCTCGGTGTAAATTAATGCCAAGAGCTCTCTTAGTACACGTCTATCCCCTTCAGTAGTTGGCCCCCCGCCACTGTTAATTAACAAATGTTTTATCACACTTTCAGAGGTGTATCCCTCTTCACTAGTAAAGCAGAGGCAGTTCTCCTTATCAGCCAATGTTAATAGGAAAAACAAAACCAATGTACAGTATTGGTTTAAAATTTTACCTAACTTTTTTTTCTGACAAAAAAGTTTGACATTTTCAAATGCTGATTTTTTATAGTCATGGTAGAACATTTTTTAGTACAATGTCCCTTTAATAAAATTATGCAAAAAATAAATAAGTTTAACCTTAAAATAAAATATTATAAGAAACCTATTATCTTTTTAGTGTGTTTTTTTATTTTGTCTACTTTTTATGGCGGCAATTTTTTTTTTTTTACATTTAATTTAATTACCCTTCATCAGTCTGAACACGTGTATGATAAAGAAGACTCGACAATACATTTATAAAGGAAGACAGAGTTCATTTTGTTGTTTAATCTGCTGTACAGAATGGAATATTTATATTGCACATACTATGTACACTGAAAGCACTATCGGCTAGATTACGAGTTTTGCGTTAGAGGCTGTGCGGTGCTAAAGAGCAGTTTTCACTCACCGCTCACTTATCTGCAGCGCTGGTATAACGAGTTTTTAGAAACCCGTCGTTAAAAGACAAGAAGTGAGCGTTGAGCAAAATTTTGCTCTTTACCGCACTCCAATACCAGCGCTGCTTAAGACAGCGGTGAGCTGGTGTAACGTGCTCATGCACGATTTCCCCATAGGAATCAAAGGTGGAGAGCCGGCTGAAAAAAAGTCTAACACCTGCAAAAAAGCAGCGTAAAACTCAGTAACGCAGCCCCATTGATTCCTATGGGGAAATAAAATTTATGTTTAAACCTAACACCCTAACATGAACCCCGAGTCTAAACACCCCTAATCTTACACTTATTAACCCCTAATATGCTGTGCTCGACATCGCCGACACCTACATTATATTTATTAACCCCTAATCTGCTGCTCCGGACACCGCCGCCACCTACATTATAACTATTAACCCCTAATCTGCCGCTTCGGACATCGCCGCCACCTACATTATACTTATTAACCCCTAATCTGCTGCCCCCAACATCGCCGCCACCTACATTATATTTATTAACCCCTAATCTGCCACCCCCAACATCGCCGCCACTATTCTAAATTTATTAACCCCTAAACAAAGTCTAACCCTAACCACCCCTAACTTAAATATAATTTAAATAAATCTAAATAAAATGTATATCATTAACTAAATTATTCCTATTTAAAACTAAATACTTACCTATAAAATAAACCCTAAGATAGCTACAATATAACTAATAGTTACATTGTAGCTAGCTTAGGGTTTATTTTTATTTTACAGACAAGTTTGTATTTATTTTAACTAGGTAGAATAGTTACTAAATAGTTATTAACTATTTAATAACTACCTAGCTAAAATAAAGACAAATGTACCTGTAAAATAAAACCTAACCTAAGTTACACTAACACCTAATACTACACTATAATTAAATTAATTCCCTAAATTAAATACAATTAAATACAATTCAATACAATTAGGTAAAATAAAAAAACACACTAAATGACAGAAAATAATAAACAAATTACAAGATTTTTAAACTAATTACACCTAATCTAATCCCCCAAACAAAATAAAAAAGCCCCCCAAAAATAAAAAAAAGCCCTACCCTACACTAAATTACAAATAGCCCTTAATAGGTCCTTTTGCGGGGCATTGCCCCAAAGTTATCAGCTCTTTTACCTGTAAAAAAAATTACAAATCCCCTCCAACATTAAAACCCACCACCCACACAACCAACCCTACTCTAAAACCCACCCAATACCCCCTTAAAAAACCTAACACTAACCCCTTGAAGATCACCTTACCGGGAGAAGTCTTCATCCAACCAGGCCGAAGTCCTCAATGAAGCCGGGAGAAGTCTTCATCCAAGACGGGCAAAGTGGTCCTCCAGACGGGCAGAAGTCTTCATCCAGACGGCATCTTCTATCTTCATCCATCTGGCGTGGAGCGGGTCCATCTTCAAGACATCCGACGCGGAGCATCCTCTTCATCCGACAGCTATCACTGAATAAAGGTTCCTTTAAATGACGTCATCCAAATGGCATGCCTTAGATTCTGATTGACTGATAGAATTCTATCAGCCAATCGGAATTAAGGTAGAAAAAATCCTGTTGGCTGATGCAATCAGCCAATAGGATTGAAGTTCAATCCTATTGGCTGATCCAATCAGCCAATAGGATTGAGCTGTCATTCTATTGGCTGTTCCAATCAGCCAATAGAATGCCAGCTCAATCCTATTGGTTGATTGCATCAGCCAATAGGATTTTTTCTACCTTAATTCCGATTGGCTGATAGAATTCTATCAGCCAATCGGAATTGAAGGGACGCCTTCTTGGATGATTTAATTCAAAGGAACCTTCATTCAGTGTTAGCAGTCGGATGAAGAGGATGCTCTGCGTCGGATGTCTTGAAGATGGACCCGCTCCGTACCGGATGGATGAAGATAGAAGATGCCGTCTGGATGAAGACTTCTGCCCGTCTGGAGGACCACTTCGTCCAGCTTGGATGAAGACTTCTCCCGGCTTCGTTGAGGACTTCGGCCTGGTTGGATGAAGGGATTAGTGTTAGGTTTTTTAAGGGGGTATTGGGTGGGTTTTAAAGTAGGGTTGGTTGTGTGGGTGGTGGGTTTCAATGTTGGGGAAGATTTGTAATTTTTTTACAGGTAAAAGAGCTGATTACTTTTGCAATGCCCCGCAAAAGGCCCTTTTAAGGGCTATTTGTAATTTAGTGTAGGGTAGGGCTTTTTTTATTTTGGGGGGCTTTTTTATTTTGTTAGGGGGATTAGATTAGGTGTAATTATTTTAAAAATCTTGTAATTTGTTTATTATTTTCTGTAATTTAGTGTTTTTTTTTTACTTTAGCTAATTTTATTTAATTGTATTTAATTGTATTTAATTTAGGGAATAAATTTAATTATAGTGCAGTGTTAGGTGTTAGTGTAACTTAGGTTAGGTTTTATTTTACATGTGAATTTGTCTTTATTTTAGCTAGGTAGTTATTAAATAGTTAATAACTATTTAATAACTATTCTACCTAGTTAAAATAAATACAAACTTGCCTGTAAAATAAAAATAAACCCTAAGATAGATACAATGTAACTATTAGTTATATTGTAGCTAGCTTAGGGTTTATTTTATAGGTAAGTATTTAGTTTTAAATAGGAATAATTTAGTTAATAATAGTAATTTTTATTTAGATTTCTTTTAATTATAGTTAAGTTAGGGGGTGTTAGGGTTAGACTTAGATTTAGGGGTTAATAACGTTAGTATAGTGGCGGTGATGTTGGGGCGGCAGATTAGGGGTTAATAAATGTAGGTAGGTGTCGGCGATGTTAGGGATGGCAGATTAGGGGTTAATAATATTTAAATAATGTTTGCGAGGCGGGAGTGCGGCATTTAATATATTTATTATAGTGGCTGCAATGTCCGGTTCAGCAGATTAGGGGTTAAAAATGTTATTTTAGTGTTTGCGATGCGAGAGGGCCTCGGTTTAGGGGTTAATAGGTAGTTTATGGGTGTTAGTGTACTTTTTAGCACTTTAGTTAAGAGTTTTATGCTACGGCGTTGTAGTGTAAAACTCTTAACTACTGACTTTAACCTCTTAATGACCGATGACGTGCAGGGTACGTCCTCAAAAAAAAGGCAGTTAACGCCTGAGGACGTACCCTGCACGTCCTCGGTGTGGAAAGCAGCTGGAAGCGATCCTGCTCGCTTCCAGCTGCTTTCCGGTTATTGCAGTGATGCCTCAATATGGAGGCATCCTGCAATAACCATGTATGGCCATCCGATGCAGAGAGAGCCACTCTGTGGCCCTCTCTGCACCGGAGATCGGTGGCTTCCTTCGTTGGTGGGTGGGAGCAAGACCGGGAGGCGGGTGGCGGCAATCAATGGCCCTAGAGATGTGCAAGGGGGCGGGATCGTGGGCGGGGATGTCCAGGGGTGCGCACGGGTGCACGCGCGTGCACGGGGAGGGGCGGGCGCGTGCACGGGGAGGGAGCGGGTGGGAACGCTGCACTACAGAAAATAGGATTTGGTAATCAGGTTTATACAGCTAATAAATTTTTAAAAAAAAAGCTAAATCAGGGGGTGTTGGGTTGGTATGTGGGAGGGAAGCTACACTACAGAAAAAAAACAGTGAAAAAAAAAACCAGAAAACATTTGTTTCTGCAAACTGGGTACTGGCAGATAGCTGCCAGTACCCAAGATGACCCCCAAAAAGTCAGAGGGGGACGGTTAGAGAGGTGTTTGGGGGGGATCAGGGAGGTTGGGGGCCAAGGGGGATACTACACAGCAGCATATGTAAATATGCTATACAATTTTTTAAAAAAACAACAAAGATTCCCTTTATTTTTGTACTGGCAGACTTTCTGCCAGTACTTAAGATGGCGGGGCCAATTGTGGGGTGGGGGAGGGAAGGGAGCTGTTTGGGAGGGATCAGGGGGTGTGATGTGTCAGATGGGAGGCTGATCTCTACACTAAAGCTAAAATTAACCCTGCAAGCTCCCTACAAGCTACCTAATTAACCCCTTCACTGCTAGACATAATACACGTGTGATGCGCAGCGGCATTTAGCGGCCTTCTAATTACCAAAAAGCAATGCCAAAGACATATATGTCTGCTATTTCTGAACAAAGGGGATCCCAGAGAAGCATTTACAGCCATTTGTGCCATAATTGCACAAGCTGCTTGTAAATGATTTCAGTGAGAAACCGAAAATTGTGAAAAATGTTAAGTTTTTTTTAATTTGATTGCATCTGGCGGTGAAATGGTGGCATGAAATATACCAAAATGGGCCTAGATCAATACTTTGGGGTGTCTTCTAAAAAAAAATATATACATGTCAAGGGATATTCAGGGATTCCTGACAGATATCAGGGTTCCAATGTAACTAGCGCTAATTTTGAAAAAAAAAAAGCAAAGAACATGTAAACATTGGGTATTTCTTAACTCAGGACAAAATTTAGAAACTATTTAGCATGGGTGTTTTTTGGTGGTTGTAGATGTGTAACAGATTTTGGGGGTCAAAGTTAGAAAAAGTGTGTTTTTTTCCATTTTTTTCTCATATTATATAATTCTTTTTATAGTTAATTATAAGATATGATGAAAATAATGGTATCTTTAGAAAGTCCACTTAATGGCGAGAAAAACGGTATATAATATGTGTGGGTACAGTAAATGAGTAAGAGGAGAATTACAGCTAAACACAAACACCGCAGAAATGTAAAAATAGCCTTGGTCCCAAACGGACAGAAAATGGAAAAGTGCTGCGGTCATTAAGGGGTTAAAGGGACACTGTACTCAATTTTTTTCTTTTGTGATTCAGATAGAGCATGCAATTTTAAGCAACTTTCTAATGTACTCCTATTATCAAATTTTCTTCATTCTCTTGGTATGTTTATTTGAAAAGCAAGAATTTAAGTTTAGATGCCGGCCCATTTTTGGTGAACAACCTGGGTTGTCCTTGCTGATTGGACAGCACCAATAAACAAATGCTGTCCATGGTTCTGAACCACAAATTTGCTGGCTCCTTAGCTTAGATGCCTTCTTTTTCAAATAAAGATATCAAGAGAACGAAGAAAAAATTGATAACAGAAGTAAATTAGAAAGTTGCTTAAAATTGCATGCTCTATCCGAATCATGAAAGAAAAAATTTGGGTTCAGTATCCCTTTAAAATGCGGTACCAGTCTTGACAGGGGAGGGCGCTATGCAAGTCCTATTGAAAAAAGAGGATACCCAATTTACGTAAGTGTATTTGCAGTATTTCCAAGTCTGGCCAAAAAAGTGAGCAGTGAGCCTGTAACTTCCAGGATCGTAATACCAGCGGGCGTTAAAAAGCAGCGTTAGGACCGGCTAACGCTGCTTTTTAAGCCTAACGCAAAACTCGTAATCTAGGTGTATATTAATAAATTTTATGATAATTTATTTTTTTATTATTCCAGCAATAAAACTAACTACCTTAATAAAATGTACAATATGAACATTTATTTCCCAGGTTCCCATACAGCCAAAATATAGTCAGTGGAATAGATTGAGTTCATCTTAAGGTGTAAAGTTTATTGAGCAATAAATAGTTTGTATTCGTTATATAAATTTTCTTTCACCAAGTTATTTTTCAAAAACATCAATTCTCAATCATTGGCAGTTAAAACAAATGTGAAATTATATTGTACAGGCTCTTTTTGGAGAAAATGTATCCAGCATTTGGCAGGAAGCGTCTACAACATTAACTTAAAATATAATATTATACATTTTCTGTTCAGCACTGTCTAGACACAATCATATTCCAAATATGTTGAATACATTTAAATTGAATCAAATTAAATCTTAATTAAGCATGAAAAAAAGCACAGGTAAAAGATGTTCTTATTACAAACAGAAATGTATTAAACTTGAATGTAATGTAAATTGAAATCATAACAAACCCATAATACTGTAGTAAACCTCTGGAAATGATATATTTATAGTTAACCCATCGATGATAAAAATGAAAGATCCCAGATTAAATTTAGGGAAAAACCTAATTTTGTACTCAGTCATTCCAATTTCATTCTTGTAACAGAAAAGTGGGAATTTCTATTCCTAATAAAAAAAAAATATATATATTTATCCAGTTTAACATATGGGGGGGAAAAGCAAAAACTAAAAAAACACCTCTACACTTTCTACCCCTCTGTCCTTTCAGTCTGGAGTTAAGATTAAGGCCCTAATGAACGAAGATTATCCAATTTGGAGAGAAATTATAGTGCAGACTTCACAGGGGATGAACTCTCTGAATTATCTAGGAAAGAGGGAGGAACCTGGAAATCACAAACGATGATAGATGCCTCCCATACAGCACTCTGATTAGATGAGATTATCCAAAATAACCCTCCAGCACTGCAAGATCTCTCACGAGTTTCTAGAAAGGCAAATTTTGCTAAACTTCTCTAAGAACCATTAACTGCATTTCTCTGTCTAAAGACGAGACAAACCCAGTGCAATATAACATTGTATGACATGAAAGTTTTGTTACATTTACATTTTGTGCTTTGTATTTTATATTACTTTAGACTTCAGATTGGGTCTTTTAAGTTTTATCACATTTAAGCTTTGCACTTTCTATTTTGTATTTTAATGCATTTAGATTCTTTACACAGCAGAGATTTTACAAATTCTGTTTATGCTTTGAAAGTTTCTGTGTTACGTTTTATATTTTACACAGAACAAAACAAAATACAATGTAATTTGTAAAAGATACACAAATATACAAAGCATGGTCCTCATTTGTTAAAGTTACACAAAAACTGTCAAAGCATAAACAGAATTTTAAAATCACAATCCTAAATACAGTGCTGAAGATAGAAGTACAAAGCTTAAGTGTAAAGGGTGTAAACTGAAGTCTAAAGTAATATTAAATACAAAGCACAAGGTGTAAATGTAACAAAACTCTCAAGTATGAAATGCTATATTGCACTGGGCTTGTCTCTACTTCACAGCCAGAAATGCAAGGAACACCCCATAGAGAAATATAGGAAAATCTGTCTTTTTAAAATCTTGTGAGGGATCTCGCATTGCTGGGGGGATTATTTTAGATAATTTCATCTAGGCAGAGCACTTTAGATCATCAGTCCCTTAAAGAGTACAACTTTCATATACAAAAGCTGAGTATTTTCAGAATGTTTTTGTTGCACTTTATAAGAGTGAAGCTTAATACCCTTTAACTACTTGTCGAATATTTTTTAATACTGTATTCTATATCTAACTGTGTATCAAATTGTTCTATAACAATTGGGGTTCTAATATAATTGATACAATCAACAATTTGAGGACCATGAATATGTCTTTTCTTTTTTTTTTAAATTAAGTTTCTGACTCCTAATATCACATTATTTATGAACCTTGTGCCCAGTCCTCCCTCTCTATCGTTTATCAAGAATATTATATATTCTAATATTAAAGGGATGGTAATATTTCCCCTTTATATAAACAGATTTAAAATGGAAACAATATTTTAGCTCCATCTCACCAGTTATTACTTAATACATGCTATCCTTATGAACCAAGATCATTTACCCGGTACTCATTTAGCCAGGACTGAGGAAGAAACTCTTCCAAAACAAGTGTAATAAAAGGTATTGCATTTTTCAAAGGGGATATAAATTGCGTCTGTACTAGGAGGGGCCATGATAAAATAACTCTCTTCCACTTTTGGAAGAATTTTCTTAACTGTTTTTTGGATTTTTTGCCTCAGGCAATGACTCCCCTGGGGGGAAAGCCGTGATTGGAGGAAGCCGGATTAGTCATTGCTGATGTGTGAAGAGAGGATCTCCGGGTGGGGGAAGCTGCTCCAGCTGTGAAAAGAAGAAAGGTAAGTTTTTAAACAAAATGGCTGCTTTCTAAACTTTGATGAATGAAAGTGCCCCTGTTTTTAATAGTATTTTTAATCCGGGCTTTCATTCATCAAAGTTTACCTTCACTTTAAATCTTGCCACTCAATAGTCATCTGCAGCTTCATTATATTAACAAATTCTGCCAAGCTTGGGGCATCAGGGGACTTCCATTCTTTAAAAATTAAATTACGTGCGGCCAAAATGGCCATATTGATCAGGTGCAAGTCCCATGGATATGCAAAAATATGAAGAAAAAAAAACAATAGAGGCCCCTCACTGCAAATATTTATTTAGCCAGAACTGTATTTTCCCCCAATATTGCCGAATTTTGGGGAATGCTCACAGGCAATGCATCATGTCTGCTCTCTCCCTATTACATTTAAAGCAATTCCCAGGCCCGGACTGGCCATAGGGCATACCGGGTATTTGCCCGGTAGGCCGCAAGGTATTTAGCCCCGCAGACCACGACCTCACGCCACGGCATAGAATTTTTTTTTTTCGAGAACTTTTTTTGGGGGGGGGGAATATTTAATAAATCAATCTTGTATGTAATGTTATATTATAATATATGTTTATTTGTACTACTGCAGACAACCATCCAACTAGTTTCTCTCTGGCTGGGCTGCTGGGAAATTGCAAATTGGGAATCAGGATTCTTTCAGGGCCACCGCGCCATCTACAAACATTACAACAGATTCCATGGCATCCTCCACCCCATTCGGATTGGCCGCACTGTCCGCACATGCGCACTGCTTCCGCTCCCCTGTGAGTGACATCATTCTGTGATAGACACATGCCCTGCACGCGGCTACACTACACTCATGACGCGTGGCGGGTCCACGTGACACACTGAGCTGAGGCTGCGAGGCGATAGAAGTGCTCACTGCCTGACGCCTGTGTGTCACGTGATGTGTCTGTGTCAGGTTGCTGAGGGAGCAGGCGGCGAGGCCGGGCCCGGAAAGATGTTGCCCTGGGCCAGGTGGCTGGGTCCTCAGAGGAGTGACTGTGACGGACGGTCTTCCAGAATCCATGCTGAGGCTACTACTGGCTAGGCGCTAAGTTGCCATGTTCATCCATGATCTCACAGTCCAGTCTCCTCCATCATGGTCCGGATTGGGGCCGGGCCGCATTCCATGAGGCCGGCTGGGGGCTAGAGAGCAGCAATGAATCTGATGGTGAGGAGGACGTCAGGACTGAGGAGGCTCCAACTCAGCAGGTGGCCGGCAGCAGGGCAGGTAGGTGACCGTGAGGTCTGGTCTCAGAGAGGACCAATATATATGTGTATAATGTACTGGGGATATGGGGTGTGTGTGTGATATGGTGTGTGTGTGAGTGTGTCAGAGGAAAGCACTACTACATATTATTATATATATGTGTATAATGCACTGGGGATATGGTGTGTGTGAGTGAGTGTGTCAGAGGGCACTACTACATATTATTATATATCTGTGTATAATGCACTGCCTGGGGATATGGTGTGTGTGTGTGAGTGTGTCAGAGGGCACTACTACATATTATTATATATCTGTGTATAATGCACTGCCTGGGGATATGGTGTGTGTGAGTGAGTGTGTCAGAGGGCACTACTACATATTATTATATATCTGTGTATAATGCACTGCCTGGGGATATGGTGTGTGTGAGTGACTGTGTCAGAGGGCACTACTATATATTATTATATATCTGTGTATAATGCACTGCCTGGGGATATGGTGTGTGTGTGTGAGTATGTCAGAGGGCACTACTACATATTATTATATATCTGTGTATAATGCACTGGGGATATGGTGTGTGTGAGTGAGTGAGTGTGTCAGAGGGCACTACTAGATATAATTATTATTTCTGTGTATAATGCACTGGGGATACGGTGTGTATGAGCGTGTGTCAGAGGGCACTACTTCATATTATTATATATCTGTGTATAATGCACTGGGGATATGGTGTGTGTGTGTGTGTGTGTGTGTGTGAGTGTGTCAGAGGGCACTACTACAAATTATTATATATCTGTGTATAATGTACTGGGGATATGGTGTGTGTGTGTGTGTGTGTGTCAGAGGGAAATACTACACAGTATTATATATCTTTGTATAATGTATTGGGGATATGGTGTATTAGAGGGAACTACTACATAATATTATATATCTGTGTATAATGTACTGGGGATATGGGGTGTGTGAGTGTGTCAGAGGGCACTACTACAAATTATTATATATCTGTGTATAATGTACTGGGGATATGGTGTGTGTTTGTCAGAGGGCACTACTACAAATTATTATATATCTGTGTATAATGTACTGGGGATATGGTGTGTGTTTGTCAGAGGGAACTACTACAAATTATTATATATCTGTGTATAATGTACTGGGGATATGGTGTGAGTGTGTCAGAGGGAACTACTACATAGTATTATATATCTTTATATAATGTATTGGGGATATGGTGTATTAGAGGGAACTACTACATAATATTATATATCTGTGTATAATGTACTGGGGATATGGTGTGTTTGTGAGTGTGTGTGTGTGTCAGAGGGAACTACTACATAATATTATATATCTGTGTATAATGTACTGGGGTATGTATGTGTTGTGTTCATGCATATGAGTGTGTGTGTATGCATGGTTTGCGTGCATATGAGTATGTGTGGTTTGCGTGCATATGAGTGTGTATGTGTGGTGTGCATCCATATGAGTGTGTATGTGTGGTGTGTGTATGTGTATGTGTGGTGTGCGTGCTTATGAGCGTGGTATGAGTGGTGTGCATGTATGGTGTCCATGCATATACTTGTGTATATGTGTGGTGTACTGTGTGCATGCATGTTGTGTGCGTGTATATGAGTGTGTGTATGTGTGGTGTGGGTGCATATGAGTGTGTGTGGTGTGCGTGCTTATGAGTGTATGTATGTGTGGTGTACATGCAGTTAAATAAAACATTGGGGAGGAGTGGGCTGCTTTGCCTTAAAATGCCCGGGCCTATTTTTGGTCCCAGTCCGGCCCTGGCAATTCCCACTTGCTAACTCTGCCTGGAGTAAGATAGTAGTTATTAATCAATTTTAATTGTGACTCTCTCCGGCTAACTAATACCGTAGCTTCTTCTGCTAGCTTTATACTTCATAGGATTTCTTCCAATTGGATTGTCGTGAAGTATTTCACAAATTTGTCCTTTAAATTATTAATATGTTTTTATCCGGAAAGCGTGGTCAAAACTGTATTCCAATATGAAATTGAATGTGTCCCAGCCTTATCTAATTTAAGTCCGGTGTCTATTTTTTGTTGGCTCCAATCAAATCCATATATTTGTACTTGTTTCCTTAGATAGCTCCGTACCTGTAAGTATGCATAAAAATTCTTTCCCGGGAGCACAAATTTCTATGCCAACTCTTTATAAGTTTGAATTGCTCTGATACCCTCTTGTTTTAGTTGAGAAAATTTTACTAATCATTTTTGTCGCCACTCTCTAAATACCTTGTTGTATAGACCTGGGGAAAAATCGGGAGTGCCAATAATTGGCAAATATTGGGATATCTGATACTCTTGTCACATTAGGTAACAATATTTTTGCCACGCCCGTACAACATTGAAAAATGTCAGCAAATTGCTAACATTACTTGAGAGCTTTCTATATGGACAGTGGAGGATTGCTTTAAGATCAAAATGAACTAATAGAGCTGTTTACAACTCATAATAGGTAACATAATTAGATTCGGTTAACCAGTCTATCCAAAATTTAGCCATTGTAATACAGTTATAATATCTAATATTGGGAAGTGAGAATCCACCATATTTGTTATTTTGTGATAGTTTTTCTATTGACATACAGAGCTTTTTTTCCCAGATAAAGAGAGAGCAAGCCCTATTGTATGTTTCCACATCCCTCCTTAAAATGAACAGCGGTAGGTTTTGAAGTAAAAACAATAGATGAGAAAAAAACATAATTTTAATCAACATGATTTTTGCGGCTAAAGATAGGTAATGTATATTCCATATAATAATTTCTTTATGAATATTGTAAAAAAAAAAAATCGGCGTAGTTAAGATGGTAACAATCCTTCAGATTTTTCCCTATTTTGATTCCTAAATAGTTTATATATTTACTTCCTTAAAAATATGTGCAGCAATACTTCTTGATGTTTTATTTACCCATAATAGCTCCGATTTATTAGAATTAATTTTCCTGAGATTTGGCTATACCTACCAATAAGCTCTAAACAACTAGGGATACTTATATTAGTGTCCTTCAAGAGCAGTATAATATCGTCAGCATAGAGTAAAATTACCATGTTTTGTCCTCTAAGCTTAATTCCTTTTAATTCTTGCATACAAAGAGAGAAGCGCTCTACCAGGAATGAACAACAACCCATCAGCTAGTTCTATGGCGATTTACCACCCGGAAGCAACCTCTTTTAGACCAGTGTGCTTTTCACAGAGGAAAACTTTCCTGAAGTATATCAGTCTGATCCCGCCAAGTAAGGTCAGTCCAGCCCCAAAATACCAGGCAATTCTCCTCTAAACAAGAAACATATCAACCCCAGATGATTGTTTTGGCCTCCTATGGGCCTCGTCAGTGAGGTGCAGCCACATTCCTCTAAGCACACTGGGCAAGGAGTCCACGTCTGGTTTCCCCCATTACCCATAGGGAGACTTCCCCAGGGTCATATTAATTTGCATACAAAGAGAGAAGCACTCTTCCACGAACGAACAACAGCTCATCAGCTAGTTCTATGGCGATTTACCACCCGGAAGCAGCCTCTTTTAGACCAGTGTGCTTTTCACAGAGGAAAACTTTCCTGAAGTATATCAGTCTGATCCCGCCAAGTAAGGTCAGTCCAGCCCCAAAATACCAGGCAATTCTCCTCTAAACAAGAAACATGTCAACACCAGACAATCGTTTTGGCCTCCTATGGGCCTCGTCAGTTAGGTGCAGCCACATTCCTCTAAGCACACTGGGCAAGGAGTCCACGTCTGATTTCCCCCATTACTCATAGGGAGACTTCCCCAGGGTCATATTAATTTGCATACAAAGAGAGAAGCACTCTACCATGAACGAACAACAGCTCATCAGCTAGTTCTATGGCGATTTACCACCCGGAAGCAGCCTCTTTTAGACCAGTGTGCTTTTCACAGAGGAAAACT
This sequence comes from Bombina bombina, assembly GCF_027579735.1. NCBI lineage: Eukaryota > Metazoa > Chordata > Amphibia > Anura > Bombinatoridae > Bombina > Bombina bombina. The sequence goes on from NC_069503.1 coordinate 1,062,008,966, forward strand.
TTCCTGAAGTATATCAGTCTGATCCCGCCAAGTAAGGTCAGTCCAGCCCCAAAATACCAGGCAATTCTCCTCTGAACAAGAACCATGACAACCCCAGATGATCGTTTTGGCCTCCTATGGGCCTCGTTAGTGAGGTGCAGCCACATTCCACTAAGCACACTGGGCAAGGAGTCCACGTCTGGTTTCCCCCATCGCCCATAGAGAGACTTCCCCAGGGTCATATTAATTTGCATACAAAGAGAGAAATGCTCTACCAGGAACGAGCAACAGCTCTTCAGCTAGCTCCTTTTAATTCTTGTCTCAAACAAATTGCTAAGGGTTCCAACGCAATATCAAATAATAAAGATGATAGCGGGGAACCTTGACATGTCCCCTTTTGAAGGGTAATGTATTGTGATAATTCACCATTAACCAGTAATTGCAATCTTGGATTATTATATATTAATTTAATTAAATTAACCAGGTTACCAACAAACCCAAATTTATTAAGTGATGTGAACAAATGGTCCCATATGATCGAATTGAATGCTTTTTCTGCATCTATTGTCACGATTGCTAAATCAGTTTTAAGATTTTTGTCGGTACCCTGATTTATTTGAAAATAGTGATCTAACTTACAAGACCCTACGCATATTATGTACTGAATTCTTTCCCGGAATGAAGCCTGTCTGGTCTTTATGAATCAATTCACCTATCACTTTTTTGAGTCTTTTTCGGCCAAAATAGACATAAGGATTTTATAAACATGATTCAACAAAGATATTTGGCAGTATGAACCCAAATCTTTTGGATTCTTACCTTTTTTATGTATTAGCGAAATTATTGAATCTGAAAAGTATGGTGAATTCTTTTCAATTTTTAAGTTATAGTTATTATATACCTTAACTAATATATCAACAACCTTATCCATCGTAATCTTATAAAACTCAGCTGACAAGCCATCTAGCCCTGGTGCTTTATTGGATTTGGCTTTTTTTATTGCAGTTTTTATTTTATCTTCTAAAATTTTAGAATTCATTTGCTGCACAGCCTCCTGCGTGACTTGAGGTACTTTTATCCTTTGCCAAAATTTTCCTTTCTCTTCACTATTAATGGTCTATCTAGAGTCTAATGCTTTTTAGAATTTATAAAAGGCTTCTCTAATTCCTGTCGCTTTAGTGTATCATTTTTTGCCATCTTTAATTGACGCAATCATATTGTTATTTTTCCTGAATTTAGTAATCTTTGCAAGGTGCTTGACTGAGATCCCCTGATACCCCTGACAAAAAGCTCTTGCCTTCAAATCTTCACTTGACCATTTCTCTTTCAAAAACATTTCCCTTTCTAGTTTAGCTTAAGAATAACTTTTCCATGTGTTCGTATTTGGGTTAGTTAAATATCTAGCATATGAATTCCATATGAATTCCTAATTGGATTTCCCTGGTCTTACTTTTGCATTTCGTTTTTACCTTTTATGATTTAATTTCCCCTCTGAGGACAGCGTTCCTGCTTCCCAAAAGGTTTCGATTTTATTGATATACAGTATGTCTTGTTTAAAGCGTAGTACTCTTTCCATTTTTCAGATAACCAATTGGAAAATACCTTATTATTTATCATATATCCAGGAAACCGAAATGAATTCATCTTTCTCTCTGACTTGAAAGCAGATCTAATCTTCAAACTAATTATAGCATGATCTGATACTATTATTTCTGCGATTTGTGTATCTAAATCTAATGCCAACAAACTATCATTAATCAAAAGCATATCTATCCTTAGAAAATTCCTGTGAACCTTTGATTAACAGGGAAAGCTGCGCTCATTGGGGTGTTGCAGACGCCATATAGCCTTTATTTTTAAAGTCTTAATATATTCACAAAAAAATGTAGCCTTCCTTTGGTATGCCTTCTTTTGTTTCAATTGGAAAATTTCCATTTCAGGATATAAAGTAAAGTTAAAATCTCCGGCCATTATTAAATTTTGCCCTAATTATGGGGGCATATTTATCAAGCTCCGTATGGAGATTGAGGCCCCTTGTTTCCGCCGAGCCTGAAAACCGCTGCTCCATAACTTGTCCGCCTGCTCTGAAGTGGCGGCGGACAGACATCAACCCGATTAAATACGATTGGGTTGATTGACACCCCCTGCTAGCAGCCGATTGGCCGTGAGTCTGCAAGGGGCAGCATTGCACCAGCAGTTCACAAGAACTGCTGGTGCATTAATAAATGCCCAAATGTCAATAATTGGATTCACAGCACCAAACTGGTGATCACTCTTAGTGCATGGCCAGGCTGAATACCGCTGCCTTACTCCAAGTCCATACATATCAAAAAAGAGCCTCCAGCACTGTATTCTTTTTAAAGCTTTATTGGAACAATCTGCAACGTTTCGAGGTTTTCACCTCTTACTCATGCTATTAATGTGGACACTATTTTACATTTAAATAGTCTTGCAGTGGCGCCAAACTGACCTCTCAGGGCCCTGAGGTCGCCACCTAGTGGTCATAAACCTACACCTTTTAAAAACAATATAAAGATAATAACATTAAAAACAATAGGGTACTACTGATTGGAAAGGTTACATATCTCCTTAATGTCAAATAGAAACATTATTATTCATTTTAATTTAAATTTTTAATTTTTGATTAGCCTAAGTGTGTAACTACTTGTTCTAAAAAATATTATTCTCCAAGAAATGATATTATTATAATGTCTGATGTCATGGAATAACTTTATAATTTAATAGATAAATGAAACAGAGGATGAACATAGTTACAAATGAACCTTAGAGTGACTGTAACAATCGTATTTATCATATTGAGCAGAGGGATTTAATGAAAACAGGATAAATCAAAGTCCCTGTTTAATCCCTTGGGGATCAGTGTATCGAAGTGGTGTATCCACCACATCTCATGTTGTTTTAATAGTACCTCTCTGTTCATACCATTACGCCTAAAATTAACATGCTCTATTATTTGCCACCTAAGTTGGCTAACTGAATGACCTTTTTCGACAAAATGTTTAGATAGGAGGGCATCTAGATTTTTTCTCCTAATGTTGGACCTATGCTGTGTGAGTCTTTCTCTGACTAATTGTGTGGTCTCCCCCAAATAAATCAGGGAGCATGGACACTTAATTAAATAAATAACGTAACAGCTGTTACAAATATGGTACCCATTAATGTGGTATTCTTTTCCACTATGTGGATGGTAAAAGTTTCTTCCCCTGATAACAGAATTACAACTGGCGCAATTTAGGCACGGAAAACATCCCTTGTTTTTGTCCCCAATATATGCTTGCTTCATTACTCTGTCTGGACCCACATCTGACCTGACTAATTGGTCCCTGATATTACTTACTCTCCTGTATGCCATAAGAGGAGGTTCCTTGAACTCCTCTATATGGGGGTTACAATCCCTTAACACATGCCAATTTTTGTTTATGGCTTTTTTAATAGTTTCACTATGGGGGTTGTACTGAGACACAAACACTAGTTTATTTGATTTTTTTTGTTTACTCTGATGCACCGTTTGTAATGGTTGCTCTAGCTCCAACATTTTTCTCTTAACTAGTGTAGTAATAAATTTATTGGCCATTTCATTCATTCTTTTCTTGCATTGTGTCTCATTACTAACTATCCTTTTGACTCTTGTGAGTTGACTCTTAGGGAGAGATTCAATCAATCTTTTTGGATGAAAGCTTGTATACTGTAATAATGTATTTTTGTCTGTTTCCTTGGTGTATAAATCCACATTTAATCCATTTTCCCCTTTTGAAACACAAGTGTCTAGGAAGGTGACCATATGTTCACTATAATTAACCGTGAATTGCAATCCACTTACTGCTGAGTTCAATTCTCTCACAAAGTCCAACAGGCTCTCAACACTGCCCCACCACACGCCAAAGACGTCATCTATATATCTCCACCAGATGGCACCATAGCTCTTAAAGAGGTGGTTTTCATATACAAATCGTTCTTCAATTTCACTCATAAAGAGATTGGCGTATAATGGGGCAACGTTGGAGCCCATTGCCGTGCCCCTCTTTTGTCTGTACCACTGGTCCTGAAAAAGGAAAAAGTTCCAAAACAGAATAAGCCTAAGTAACTCCTCCAAAATTGACATTGTGATACAGTATATCTGCCGTTCACCATGAAAGTCTTTCTAACCACGGTGTCCACATTAATAGCATGAGTAAGAGGTGAAAACCTCAAAACGTTGCAGATTGTTCCAATAAAGCTTTGAAAAGAATACAATGCTGGAGGCTCTTTTTTGATATGCATGGACTTGGAGTAAGGCAGCAGTACTCAGCCTGACCGTGCACTAAGAGTGATCACCAGTTTGGTGCTGTGAATCCAATTATTGACATTTTGGTTATTTAGTTGCAGGATACGTGCACACTGGGATCAATCAAGCAATGGAACTTGATTGGGAAAATACTACTGATGGAAGTAAGGTCTTTGCCTACAGTGAGTTTGATGCAGCCAGGATAACAGCCTTAACTAAAGGTTCCCGGGATTACCTCAGGACAGCTCCCTCTACAACATTGGCTAAAGATTATGAAGCAGTTAAAATGAAATTAATGAAATGGTAGCTGCATATGTCCACTCTATCGGAATATCATAGAGTGAGGAGGATACCCAGGGGACTCCGTATGAGTACAGTCCCTACATTACTAAAGGACAATAAAAAGTATTGCGATAAATTTGAAGCAATTATTAATAAATGTTCTTATGATCTTATCGTGTCTACGGTGGAGGCCCTATTGGAAGAGTCGGCAATAGAGACTGATCTTATGAATAAATATAAGACAGATCTACTTACCACTTTATCGACGGAGGACTTCAATGAGCTAGAAAAAAAGATAGCTGAAAAAATCAAGGAAGAACAAAAAATTGTCAAGGAGATCAAGAGAGTGAAGTTTCTCCATGACGAGGACGACTACAGATTGGGCAACGTATACAAGTGGAAACCCGGTTACCAAGGTAATCGTCAAACCAGGAGGCACCAAAATTGAGGAGCCTATCAGAATAGGAACCGCAAGACACGTGAATCCAATGGAACATCCAGCTCAGATCAGTCGGGCAATGATGACGTCCCTTTAGACGTGACGAGTGGAGACAGCGATACCGCTGAGGAGGTAGGAAACATCGCAAAAAGCAGCAACAAGAAAAAGAACAGGAGCCGCAATCCCCCGACGGGAGCTGTCAGGAAATCGCAGAGAGCCTCACAGAAGAAGTAGATTTTACTAACGATACAGTGGTAAATATATCTAAGTATAAATTATCCGATAACGAACTGCATATTCTAAATAAGGGACTAAGTTTTTGCCCGTATAAGGACATTGATTACTTTGAATTGTGTAAAGACTTGCAAAAATTCTATCGTAGTATCAAACTGAAGCTTTGGTTTAGTGGTGCAAACACTGGTTATGGTATTAAAGGTGCTGATCAAAATGGCAAAAAGGCTCTGACACTTGATAATTTGGGGTTACACAAAAAAAGCACAATTAAACCTAACATTACAAATCACAGTGTAAACACTTTTATTAATCTCCTTGAAAACGATATACAACACCTTAAAAGTATAAATAGTAGAAATAAAAATAAAAAGACCTTCTATGATAGGAAATATAGTAACTTTACATCTAAGGACCAGCAAGCCTTGAAATCATTAAAAAGTAATACAAATATTATTTTAAAAGGGGCAGATAAAGGCGGAGCTACCGTTGTACTTGACAAAGCATATTATATTGCAGAAATAAAAGATCAGTTGAGTGATACAGACACTTATGAATTAATTAATAATAATCTCTCAATAAAGATACAAAAGGAAATCAAACTTCTTTTGGATAGAGCACAGGCACATGATATAATTGATGAAAAATTGGCACAATTTTTATATGTGGATAATCCAAAAAATCCAGTTTTTTATACTGTGCCTAAAATCCACAAGGACCCCATTAGACCACCAGGGAGGCCCATAGTGTCATGTGTTGAGTCAGCATTTACAAATATATCTAAGTATTTTTGATAAAGTAATTTTTATTATTTATATAATATGAGCATAAGATATCTAAGTATTTAGATAAATTACTACAACCTGAAGTGGCCAATATGGCAAGTTACATTAAAGATACATTTTCTAATGAAGATAAAGAGTTTGGAATTCCCTACTAATAGATACCTGCTGTTCACCATGGATGTCAAAAGTCTCTATACCTCAATAAAACATGAGACAGGCATAGCCGTGGTTAGAATGACTTTCATGGTGAACGGCAGGTATACTGTATCACAATGTCAATTTTTGGAGGAGTTACTTAGGCTTATTCTGTTTTGGAACTTTTTCCTTTTTCAGGACCAGTGGTACAGACAAAAGAGGGGCATGGCAATGGGCTCCAGTGTTGCCCCATCATACGTCAATCTCTTTATGAGTGAAATTGAAGAACGATTTGTATATGAAAACCACCTCTTTAAGAGCAATGGTGCCATCTGGTGGAGATATATAGATGACGTCTTTGGTGTGTGGTGTTTCAAAAGGGGAAAATGGATTAAATGTGGATTTATACACCAAGGAAACAGACAAAAATACATTATTACAGTATACAAGCTTTCATCCAAAAAGATTGATTGAATCTCTCCCTAAGAGTCAACTCACAAGAGTCAAAAGGATAGTTAGTAATGAGACACAATGCAAGAAAAGAATAAATGAAATGGCCAATAAATTTATTACTAGATGTTATCCGCATACACTAGTTAAGAGAAAAATGTTGGAGCTAGAGCAACCATTACAAACGGTGCATCAGAGTAAACCAAAAAAATCAAATAAACTAGTGTTTCTCAGTACAACCCCCATAGTGAAACCATTAAAAAAGCCATAAACAAAAATTGGCATGTGTTAAGGGATTGTAACCCCCATATAGAGGAGTTCAAGGAACCTCCTCTTATGGCATACAGGAGAGTAAGTAATATCAGGGACCAATTAGTCAGGTCAGATGTGGGTCCAGACAGAGTAATGAAGCAAACATATATTGGTGACAAAAACAAGGGATGTTTTCCGTGCCTAAATTGCGCCAGTTGTAATTCTGTTATCAGGGGAAGAAACTTTTACCATCCACATAGTGGAAAAGAATACCACATTAATGGGTACCATACTTGTAACAGCAGTTACGTTATTTATTTAATTAAGTGTCCGTGCTCCATGATTTATTTGGGGGAGACCACACAATTAGTCAGAGAAAGACTCACACAGCATAGGTCCAACATTAGAAGAAAAAATCTAGATGCACCCCTATCTAAACATTTTGTCGAAAAAGGTCATTCAGTTAGCCAACTTAGGTGGCAAATAATAGAGCATGTTAATTTTAGGCGTAATGGTATGAACAGAGAGGTACTATTAAAACAACGTGAGATGTGGTGGATCCACCACTTCGATACACTGATCCCTAAGGAATTAAACAGGGACTTTGATGTATCCTGTTTTCATTAAATCCCTTTGTTCAATATGATAAATACGATTGTTACAGTCACTCTAAGGTTCATTTGTAACTATGTTCATCCTCTGTTTCATTTATCTATTAAATTATAAAGTTATTCCATGACATCAGACATTATAATATTATCATTTCTTGGAGAATGATATTTTTTAGAACGAGTAGTTACACACTTAGGCTAATCAAAAATTAAAAATTCAAATTAAAATGAATAATAATGTTTCTATTTGACATTAAGGAGATATGTAACCTTTCCAATCAGTAGTACCCTATTGTTTTTAATGTTATTATCTTTATATTGTTTTTAAAGGTGTAGGTTTATGACCACTAGGTGGCGACCTCAGGGCCCTGAGAGGTCAGTTTGGCGCCACTGCAAGACTATTTAAATGTAAAATAGTGTCCACATTAATAGCATGAGTAAGAGGTGCAAAACCTTGAAACGTTGCAGATTGTTCCAATAAAGCTTTGAAAAGAATACAGTGCTGGAGGCTCTTTTTTGATATGCATTGATAAATGCCGATAGCATATGCTGTTGGCATTTATCGATGTGCAGCGGACATGATACGCTACTTCATATCATGTCCGCTCCCACATTGATAAATATACCCCATGGTGTTAATGTGTGCTTAAATTTAAGCCAAAACTCAATATCAAATTTGTTGGGGCCATATATGTTGCAAAAAGTCCAAACTTTATTATCTATTTCAGCTTGTACAATCAGATATCTTCCTAATGGGTCCAATTCTTGTTTCCTGATATTATATACTGTACAATTTTTCTGTTAAAGAGTATAGCTACACCGCATTTTCTTTTATTACATGGAGTGGCTCTAATTTCGGGAATACAGTTTGTTTTAAGTTTAGGTATCTCTGAACTTTTCAAATGCAATTCTTGAAGAAAAATAATATCCGGTTTATGCCATTTAAGCATTTTAAAAATATTTTTCCGTTTAATGGGGGAGGTTATCCCCCCTTACGTTCCATGAGACTATATTTAGGATTGGATTCATCTTATAAAAACTATTTATAAAACATAGTATTTGATCCATTTTTTACAATGGCATAGAGGCACGGGGAAAGAGGGAGAAGAAAAAAAAAAAGAAAAGGGGAAGATCCCCTTATCACTTAACGAACATGTTTGAAATATACACTTATTCCTTGCCATATCTTGACGGGAAAAAACACACCAAAAAAATATCTATCTTCTGTCTAACCATCTTGGTCATTCGCTTTTATATATTGATATAATTTTTTATACAAAAGTGTAGTGTTTGTAAATCCAGGTGGTTTAGAAATATATCTGACACAGAGTCCATTTATACAGCAACTAACTACACACTTTATTTCCTGGTTCCTCACTTCAACAACACTGTCCCCGCCCCTGCTTCTTTGCAACAATTATATACATTTACAAGTCAGAGCACAAACTAGGAAGAGAGCATTATATATTATAATATAACTACAAACACCATATCTCTCCCTTACTTTAGATTAGAAACATAACAAATAAACTAAACATAAATATAACTATATATATACTATGCTTAATATCTAGAAATAAGACCAACTATATTTCACATAAAAGAGTTGCATGATGACATAATACATTACATGAAAACACATTATTTTTCATAGTTTTTAAGGTATTCAGGAGGTCTTCTATTTTCTCTGAGAGGGTATTTTCGATTAGTATCTAAGGACTGATCATATGCTAAGTTTTCTTCCCCCTCACTGCTCTCTGAGTTATTCATATTATCATCATGTTCTTGAAATAATTTGGGTATATCAGAATCATCATCTTCTGCATCAGATACTTCAGTGTCCTGTTCTTTGTGTAGTTTCTTGAAGAAAGAAGAGTTCCGAGTAATTGTATGTCCATTTCTTACTGCAGTGATCATTGATCCTTGAATTCTTGTAATTGTATATGGGATGACATCATATAAAGTATCCAACTTGTGTCGTCTATCTTGCCTACACAGGACTCTGTCTCCAACAGCAAAAGGAGCAGATTTGGTATGATAATATTTATCCGCATAAGCTTTCATCTTGGCTTTGGCATGACTGTCTTTTTGTATTAAGTCCTTGTTGAGTGTCTCTGTTAGCGAATCATTTATATCCGGAATTTTGATCCGAAGTTTGCGATTGAATAACAGCTCTGCAGGTGATCTGCCAGTAGTACAATGGGGAGTTGATCGATAGTCTCTCAGAAAAGAGTATAAATTTTGTTTCCATGGTCTACCTTGCGCTGTAGTTGCCCTTAGAAATTTCCCCATAGAACGCATGAATCTTTCAGCTTCTGCATTAGCTTGTGGCCACAAAGGAGTAATGCGTCTATGTTTAAATCCAAGATATGAAGCAAATTTATTAAACGGAGTACTGTTAAATGGGGGACCGTTATCTGTTTTAACAATTTTAGGAATTCCCAATAAAGAGAAAACTTTGTCTAAAACCGGAATAACAGTGACTGAAGATGTTGAGCTGATAACTTCTACTACCGGGTATCTTGAATATTCATCTATAATCACCATCAAATAATCTCTAGTAGGTAATGGACCATAAAAATCTATACTCACATTACACCATGGTGCTTCAGGCAATGCAGACATTTTTAAAGGTTCTTTGTGAGCTCCTGGAGTTGTGGCTTGACACACAATACAATTTCTCACCAACTTTTCTGCTTGTTGATCTATTGATGGAAACCACACTTTTTCTCGCAATAAACTTTTCATTTTAACTATTCCTTGGTGACCTTCATGTGCTAAGGATAATACTTGCTGTTGTAAACATGTCGGAATGACTAGTCGATTACCTCGCAAGATAATACTGTTGTCATTATTCACTGAGAGTTCTTTGCTAAATCTTGCAAATGACTTCAACTCTTTTCCATGTATTTTGTCAGAATCAGCTGTGTACCATTTTCCATTCCGAACTAATACAGCGAGTTTTTGCAGTATAGGATCAGCTAATGTTGCTTGTTGTATTTCTTCTAAGCTCAATGCTTTAGGTATAGCATGATTAGTAACAAAATTGATATATTCCTCTGCATCCATGGAACTTGGTGAACTTGTGAATGAATCTGTTGATATAGGATGTCGAGACATATAGTCTGCTGGGTTCTCTTTTCCAGATTTGTAAACCACAGTAAAATTATATGGTTGTAGTCTTAAACCCCATCTTTTTATTCTAGCGGGCGGTTTGGATTTTGGATTATTCCAGATCAACTGTAAAGGCTTGTGATCTGTGATCAGTGTGAATGGACAACATATAAATATAAATGAAAGTATTCACAACTCCAAACTATTGCCAGAGCTTCACGTTCTGTTTGAGAATAACGTTTTTCCACATCATTTAAAGAACGGCTACCATAAGCAATTATATAATGCTTGCCTTTGTCTCTCTGCGCCAGAATAGCACCTAAACCAACAGGGCTAGCATCTACTAAAAGAATAGTTTGCCGTTGAGGGTTAAAATAGGACATTGTCTTGTCACTGGTCAAACTCTGTTTCAGTTGTTGAAAAGCTTGTTGTTCAGTTTCAGTCCAACGCCATGGCACACTTTTCTTTGTTAACTCTCTTAAAGGTGTGGCAATAGTAGAGAAATTAGGGATAAATCGAGAACAGTAGTTTACCATCCCTAGGAAACTTCTGACTTCACTGGCGTCTATTGGAGGATTTGCATTCTGAATTGCTTCCACTTTCTTTGGGTCTGCTGATATGCCTTCAGCTGAAAAAACAAATCCATAAAATTCTAGTTTAGTTTTGTTAAATTCACACTTACTACAATTTAAGGTAAGTCCTTTCTCATGAAGTCGCTCAAAAACTGCTGTGAGATTTTTATCATGGTCCTCTTGAGTAGCTCCAAACACAATGATATCATCGCTGAAGTTTTTAACTCCTGGAATTCCAGATAATGTTTGCTGTATTGCATTTTTAAATACTTCAGCAGCAGAAGAAACACCAAAACTTAGGCGCTTATATCTCCACAATCCTGTGTGTGTTGAGAATGTAGTTATATATCTACTTGTTGGATCCAATTCCAGTTGATGATAGCCTGATTTTAAATCAAGTTTGGAGAAAACTTTTGCCTGGTTGAGATCATGAATTATATCATCTAATGTTGGGGTAACGTGGCGCTTCCTGATAATGGCAGTGTTGGCTTGCCTCATGTCTATGCAAATTCTTACACTATTTGGGTCTTTGGGTTTTGGCATTGATACTATTGGGGAGACCCATGGAGTTGGCCCCTGCACTCTTTCGATGATTCCTTGTGTTTCAAGGTTCCTGAGTTCAGCATCAACCTTGTGCCTTAGATGAAATGGAATTCTTCTATGTGGTTGTATTACAGGTTTTATATGTGGATTAATATGCAGCTGTACTTGAAAATCTTTCAATTTACCAATGCCATTAAACAAATGGGAATACTGCTGTACTAACCGATCTGCTACAGATCCTGTGTCCTTTCTAGGTGAAATTGCATTCATAAGCTTTATAAGTCCCAAACTGGATGAAGTTTCAAAACTCAGAAGAGAAGAATTTTGACCCTTTACAACATAAAACATAGTTGCTGTTTTGTTGTGTTTAAATGCACATGTGGCTGTAAATTTACCAATGACATTAAGGGGTTTAGTTGATCCATATGCATATATATTTATTTTACTCTGTAATAACTGTGGTTGTGGTTTTAACATGTGAAATGTTTGTTCACCCACTAAATTGACAGCAGATCCTGAATCAATCAATGCAGTGATTTTAGTGGCATTAATGAGTACATCAACTTGTGGCTGAGTTAGGTTACACATGTTGTTTACTACAAATACATATTTGTCATCATTGTTTGAATATTGTCCTTTTTGATCAGGAGATCTGACTAGATTTACTTTCCACTGTTCTGATGTATGTGGCTCAGTATGTGATTGAGGTATTTGATACAGTTTTGTTCTGCATTGCTTTGCAAAGTGATTCAATTTCCCACATGCCCTGCATTGCTTATTCCTTGCAGGACAAGTCCCATTATGTGGATAGAAACCCCCACAGTTCCTGCATAACACACATGAGATCTGTTTCTTTTTTGTGGGCTGTACTGTTGAACTGTCTTTTTGAACTCTATTTGTAATAAACTGATCTTCAGTAGATCTATTTTCTATGCTTGCAGCTTGCCTGTCAGCAATTTCTAATGTTCTGCCATAATCAAGCAAATCTTTTAAAGATAGTTCAGATTGTCTCAGTGCATATTTCCTAAGTTTTGAAGAAGTGCAGCTTTGTATTATCTGTGCTTTAATCTCATTTTCAACATTAGAAAACTCACAATTCTTTGCTAGTAAACGTAACCTGGTTTGAAATGCATCTAAAGGTTCATCACCCTGTTGTGTTGCCTGTCTGAATGTGTATATTTCATACTGAGTGTTCTTTTTAGGGAGAAAATATGTTGTCAGTTTATCTTTAACATCATTGTATGAGTCAGTGGTTGCAGACAAGGTATCACAAATGTCATACACTTTTTCTCCAGCTAAATGAAGCAGTAAAGCCTTTTTTCTGTTTGAATCAGTAACATCCAAAGCAATAAGATAATTTTCAAATCTCTGAATCCATTTTAGCCATCTTGGGCCTACTGAGCTTAGTTCTGCATCAGAATCAAACACAGGGAAGTTGTATTCATTACATGCAGCCATTCTTGTGTGTGTATTGCAGCAGGTTACTCACTGTTTGCTGAGACAAAGCAATAGGGTTCAAACATAATCCTCGTCGCCAAAATGTAGTGTTTGTAAATCCAGGTGGTTTAGAAATATATCTGACACAGAGTCCATTTATACAGCAACTAACTACACACTTTATTTCCTGGTTCCTCACTTCAACAACACTGTCCCCGCCCCTGCTTCTTTGCAACAATTATATACATTTACAAGTCAGAGCACAAACTAGGAAGAGAGCATTATATATTATAATATCACAACAAACACCATAAAAAGGTTCTAGCCTCCTCTGCTGAATTCGAGGTAATGGAACTCTCTGTACTTGTAATTGTTATTTTAGCCGGATATCTTAAACTCGTCTTTACTCTGGCGTTAATTAAACTTGTACAGAATGGTGCCATTATCTTTGTTTTTGTAGGTTTCTGCAAAGAAAGAAGTCCTGAAATAAATAAATCTGTTTAGTACCTATCTTTACTGTTTGCATCTTTCTATATTGTCTCATTATATTTATCTTTTTTTGAAAATTCAGGTAATTTATCAGGACCATCCTAGGTCGTGAACTACCATCTGGATATCTTTTGAAACTCTCTGTCCTGTGAGCTCTTTTCACTTGTAGTTTCTCTGCTGATAATTGTAATCCCAATAACTGGGGTAAGGTAATTGATCCGAACAATAATAAGGCCTCATATTCCTTGCTTTCAGGCAAACCCACAATTAAAATGTTACTATGTCCAAATCTATCCTCAAGATCATCGATTTTTAATCATAGTGTTTTTATTTTATCTTCATATTTGGTTTTATTTATTTTATGTATATTAAATCTGTCTTCTAGATCAGACACTCTCACCTCTACTTCTGTGATACGTTTAGAAAATTGTCTGATCTCAGACGAAAGGTCTGCTATCTCTTTTTTAACTGATTCAAATTGTGGTGATATTAACTCTGCTAACTGATTAATCATTAACTGTGTATCGGGGCTATTCCTTGGAGTTTCTGGGTTAACCTCTAAGTTTACATCCTTCAGTATTTTTGTCTTTTTATCTCTTTTCAATGGAATAGTTAGAGATCTTGTCTTTACATTTGTTATATATTTTTCCATAGGTTGTGTGTAAGTGTTTTTAAATTAAATGAAAACTTATTAAGATGTGTATAATATTTGTCCAGTTAATCTGACCCTTGTGCATACAAAAGTGTGAAAAAAAAGAAGGTGAATTCCAAAAACGTTGTGCTTAAGTGTAGCTATCTGTGCTCAAATGTGTGTAAAAGTGATTATTAGTGTTACAGCAAGAATAAGGCCAAACAATTACTTGAAAGAATTCCCACCTTTGACGGAGCGAGTATAGTTAATAAAATGCGATATGAAGTCTGCCACCTATCTAATACAGCTTTTATATACGTATATAGTAATAGAGTTTAGAAGTTACTAGACTGTTGCACACTTAATCCTAAAACACCCTCCTAATATGAGTTTCCTTATAACAAGGTAGAAGGTTTGGTGTAAACCCTGTACCAACTAAATTACTGCCCCTTACTACTCAACTAAGTAACCTGCAGAGGCTAACTAGCAATATTGACGAATACTGCTAGCAGAGTAGAATCTATTTAACTTGGTGTATCACTCTCTTATACTACAAACTCCTTTACCTTACCTTTATCAATACCATCCCTAGCACTATCGGATTTAAAGCTGATTTACAGCATTAGCAGAACACCTAAAACAGAAGAGACAGAGGGCGCCACATAGTGCAGATAAATGAGGGGAAAAAATTGAATGAAGAGATGTATACGTAGCAGGTATCCTACTCACTAGGATGTGCAATACGAGCAGGCCGAGTCCAAAGACTCGCTCGGCAGACTCCCCAGGCACCTGGAACAGATGATCTTTGTTGTACCGGCAACAAGAATATCAGGAGCAGTGGGGTTCCCAAAGGACTTCTTTGCTAATTCACAACTGTTGTTAAATATAGATGCAACCTCTGCTAGTTTGGCAGCAGCAATTAAGGCAAGAGTGCAATGGACGTCAAGCACAATATAACAGATGCTTCATGAATAATCAGGAGTGCAGCAGTAATGAAACAAATTCAAAGAAGTTTAATAAAGCTTAAAAGCATAAAAACAAGCAACGCGTTTCTCTGTGTCCCAGCACGGTTTCATCAGGCTATATCTATATATAGCTCTCTTCACTATTAGATTTCACAGATTCTCCTTTTATACGGTTCTAGATTATTCCTTTGTTGCGCAGTTATAGCTTTATGAGCTACCAAATTTAAGCATCTACAACATTAACGGATCACCTCCAGAAATGAAAGATCACAAAACTCTCCTCTGAGCTGATTCTACTAGACTTATGCTGCAATTTAGAAATTGTAGTTACAGGTGATTTGCATAGTATCAGGCTGAATTAAGTAGACATGTGCACCGCTAAAAAATTCGGTTCGTTTTCGGTTCGGATCGATTCGGACTTTTAGAATTTCGTTTCGGATCGAATCTGATTCGGCAAAATTTGAATAAATTCGTTTCTGATTTATTCGGATCCGAATAAATTCGTTTCGGATTTATTCGGATTCGGCTGAATTCAGTTCTATTCCGTTCCGAAATTCGGTATGTTTTTAGTACACTAACACCCATTTAGTACACTAAGTCACTAACACCCATAAACTACCTATGAACCACTAAACCGAGGCCCCCCCACATCGCAAACCCTATAATAACATTATTTAACCCCTAATCTGCCGATCGGATATCGCCGCCGCCTACATTATAGCTATTAACCCCTAATCTGCTGTCCCTAACACCGCCGACCCCTACATTATAGTTATTAACCCCTAATCTGCCTCCCCCAACGTCGCCGCAATCTAACTACAAGTATTAACCCCTAATCTGCCGACCCGATATCGCCGCCGCCTACATTATAGCTATTAACCCCTAATCTGCTGTCCCTAACACCGCCGACCCCTACATTATAGTTATTAACCCCTAATCTGCCTCCCCCAACGTTGCCGCAATCTAACTACAAGTATTAACCCCTAATCTGCCGACCGAATATCGCTGCCGCCTACATTATAGCTATTAACCCCTAACCTGCTGTCCCTAACACCGCCGACCCCTACATTATAGTTATTAACCCCTAATCTGCCTCCCCCCAACGTCGCCGCAATCTAACTACAAGTATTAACCCCTAATCTGCCGACCGCAAATCGCCGCCACTATAATAAATGTATTAACCCCTAAACCGCCGCACTCCCGCCTCGCAAACACTATAATACATTTTATTAACCCCTAATCTGCCCTCCCTAACATCGCCGCCACCTACCTACAATTATTAACCCCTAATCTCCCGCCCCCATCGTCGCCGCTACTATAATAAGGTTATTAACCCCTAAACCTAAATCTAACCCTAACACTAACACCCACTAACTTAAATATAATTTAAATAAAACGAAATAAGTTTACTATAGTTAAATAAATGAATCCTATTTAAAACTAAAGACTTACCTGTAAAATAAACCCTAAGATAGCTGCAATATAACTAATAGTTACATTGTAGCTATTTTAGGATTTATTTTTATTTTACAGGCAACTTTGTATTTATTTTAACTAGGTACAATAGTTATTAAATAGTTATTAACTATTTAATAACTACCTAGCTAAAATAAATACAAATTTACCTGTAAAATAAATCCTAACCTAAGTTACACTAACACCTAACACTACACTATCATTAAATTAACTAAATAAATGAATCATATTTAAAACAAAATACTTACCTGTAAAATAAACCCTAATATAGCTGCAATATAACTAATAGTTACATTGTAGCTATTTTAGCATTTATATTTATTTTACAGGCAACTTTGTATTTATTTTAACTAGGTACAAAAGCTATTAAATAGTTATTGACTAATTAATAGCTACCTAGTTAAAATAATTACAAAATTACCTGTAAAATAAATCCTAACCTAAGTTACAATTAAACCTAACACTACACTGTCATTAAATAAATTAACTACAAGTACCTACAATTATCTACAATTAAATAAACTAAAGTACAAAACCCCCCCACTAAATTACAAAAAAAAACAAACACTAAATTACAAAAAATAAAAAAATATTACAAGAATTTTAAACTAATTACACCTAATCTAAGCCCCCTAATAAAATAACAAAGCCCCCCAAAATAAAAAAAATGCCCTACCCTATACTAAATTACAAAAGTTAACAGCTCTATTACCTTACCAGCCCTGAACAGGGCCCTTTGCGGGGCATGCCCCAAAGAAAACAGCTCTTTTGCCTGTAAAAAAAAAAACACAATCCCCCCCCCACATTACAACCCACCACCCACATACCCCTACTCTAACCCAAACCCCCCTTAAATAAACCTAACACTACCCCCCTGAAGATCTCCCTACCTTGAGTCGTGTTCACCCAGCCGGGCCGAAGTCTTCATCCGATGGGGCAGAAGAGGACATCCAGACCGGCAGAAGTCTTCATCCAAGCTGGGCAAGAAGAGGTCTTCCATCCATCATACAAGTACCAAAATACAAACAAACACTAAATTACAAAAAATAATAAAATATTACAATAATTTTAAACTAATTACACCTAATCTAAGCCCCCTACTAGCTATTAATATAGCTTCAATATAACTAATAGTTACATTGTAGCTATTTTAGGATTTATATTTATTTTACAGGCAACTTTGTATTTATTTTAACTAGGTACAATAGCTATTAAATAGTTAATAACTATTTAATAACTACCTAGCTAAAATAAATACAAATTTACCTGTAAAATAAATCATAACCTAAGTTACAATTACACCTAACACTACACTATCATTAAATTAACTAAATAAATGAATCCTATATAAAACTAAAGACTTACCTGTAAAATAAACCCTAATATAGCTGCAATATAACTAATAGTTACATTGTAGCTATTTTAGCATTTATATTTATTGTACAGGCAACTTTGTATTTATTTTAACTAGGTACAATAGCTATTAAATAGATATTTACTGTTTAATAGCTACCTAGTTAAAATAATTACAAAATTACCTGTAAAATAAATCCTAACCTAAGTTACAATTAAACCTAACACTACACTATCATTAAATAAATTAACTACAAGTACCTACAATTAAATACAATTAAAAAACTAAACTAAAGTACAACCCCCCCCCCCCACTAAATTACAAAAAATAAAAAAATATTACAAGAATTTTAAACTAATTACACCTAATCTAAGCCCCCTAATAAAATAACAAAGCCCCCCAAAATAAAAAAAATGCCCTACCCTATACTAAATTACAAAAGTTAACAGCTCTATTACCTTACCAGCCCTGAACAGGGCCTTTTGCGGGGCATGCCCCAAAGAAAACAGCTCTTTTGCCTGTAAAAAAAACACAATCCCCCCCCCCCCACATTACAACCCACCACCCACATACCCCTACTCTAACCCAAACCCCCCTTAAATAAACCTAACACTACCCCCCTGAAGATCTCCCTACCTTGAGTCGTGTTCACCCAGCCGGGCCGAAGTCTTCATCCGATGGGGCAGAAGAGGACATCCAGACTGGCAGAAGTCTTCATCCAAGCGGGGCAAGAAGAGGTCTTCCATCCATCAGAAAAGTACAAAAAAACAAACAAACACTAAATTAGCAAAAATAATAAAATATTGCAATAATTTTAAACTAATTACACCTAATCTAAGCCCCCTACTAGCTATTAATATAGCTACAATATAACTAATAGTTACATTGTAGCTATTTTAGGATTTATATTTATTTTACAGGCAACTTTGTATTTATTTTAACTAGGTACAATAGCTATTAAATAGTTAATAACTACCTAGCTAAAATAAATACAAATTTACCTGTAAAATAAACCCTAACCTAAGTTACAATTACACCTAACACTACACTGTCATTAAATTAACTAAATAAATTAATCCTATATAAAACTAAATACTTACCTGTAAAATAAACCCTAATATAGCTACAATATAACTAATAGTTACATTGTAGCTATTTTAGCATTTATATTTATTTTACAGGCAACTTTGTATTTATTTTAACTAGGTACAATAGCTATTAAATAGTTATTGACTAATTAATAGCTACCTAGTTAAAATAATTACAAAATTACCTGTAAAATAAATCCTAACCTAAGTTACTATTAAACCTAACACTACACTATCATTAAATAAATTAACTACAAGTACCTACAATTAAATACAATGAAATAAACTAAACTAAAGTACAAAAAAAACAAACACTAAATTACAAAAAATAAAAAAAATTACAAGAATTTTAAACTAATTACACCTAATCTAAGCCCCCTAATAAAATAACAAAGCCCCCCAAAATAAAAAAATGCCCTACCCTATACTAAATTACAAAAGTTAACAGCTCTATTACCTTACCAGCCCTGAACAGGGCCTTTTGCGGGGGCATGCCCCAAAGAAAACAGCTCTTTTGCCTGTAAAAAAAAACACAATACCCCCCCCACATTACAACCCACCACCCACATACCCCTACTCTAACCCAAACCCCCCTTAAATAAACCTAACACTACCCCCCTGAAGATCTCTCTACCGTGTCTTCACCCAGCGGGCCGAAGTCTTCATCCGATGGGGCAGAAGAGGACATCCAGACCGGCAGAAGTCTTCATCCAAGCGGGGCAAGAAGAGATCTTCCATCCATCAGAAGTCTTGATCCAGGCGGCATCTTCTCTGTTCATCCATCCGGAGCGGAGCGGCAGCATCCTGAAGACATCCCACGCAGAGCATCCTCTTCTTTCTTGATCCGACGACTAGGTGACTGTACCTTTAAGTGACGTCATCCAAGATGGCGTCCCTTGAATTCCGATTGGCTGATAGGATTCTATCAGCCAATCGGAATTAAGGTAGGAAAAATCTGATTGGCTGATTCAATCAGCCAATCAGATTCAAGTTCAATCCGATTGGCTGATCCAATCAGCCAATCAGATTGAGCTCGCATTCTATTGGCTGATCGGAACAGCCAATAGAATGCAAGGTCAATCTGATTGGCTGATTCCATCAGCCAATCGGATTGAACTTGAATCTGATTGGCTGATTAAATCAGCCAATCAGATTTTTCCTACCTTAATTCCGATTGGCTGATAGAATCCTATCAGCCAATCGGAATTCAAGGGACGCCATCTTGGATGACGTCACTTAAAGGTACAGTCACCTAGTCGTCGGATCAAGAAAGAAGAGGATGCTCTGCGTGGGATGTCTTCAGGATGCTGCCGCTCCGCTCCGGATGGATGAACAGAGAAGATGCCGCCTGGATCAAGACTTCTGATGGATGGAAGACCTCTTCTTGCCCCGCTTGGATGAAGACTTCTGCCGGTCTGGATGTCCTCTTCTGCCCCATCGGATGAAGACTTCGGCCCGGCTGGGTGAAGACACGGTAGAGAGATCTTCAGGGGGGTAGTGTTAGGTTTATTTAAGGGGGGTTTGGGTTAGAGTAGGGGTATGTGGGTGGTGGGTTGTAATGTGGGGGGGGGATTGTGTTTTTTTTACAGGCAAAAGAGCTGTTTTCTTTGGGGCATGCCCCCGCAAAAGGCCCTTTTAAGGGCTGGTAAGGTAATAGAGCTGATTACTTTTGTAATTTAGTATAGGGTAGGGCATTTTTTTATTTTGGGGGGCTTTGTTATTTTATTAGGGGGCTTAGATTAGGTGTAATTAGTTTAAAATTCTTGTAATTTTTTTTATTTTTTTTAATTTAGTGTTTGTTTTTTTTGTACTTTAGTTTAGTTTATTTCATTGTATTTAATTGTAGGTACTTGTAGTTAATTTATTTAATGATAGTGTAGTGTTAGGTTTAATAGTAACTTAGGTTAGGATTTATTTTACAGGTAATTTTGTAATTATTTTAACTAGGTAGCTATTAATTAGTCAATAACTATTTAATAGCTATTGTACCTAGTTAAAATAAATACAAAGTTGCCTGTAAAATAAATATAAATGCTAAAATAGCTACAATGTAACTATTAGTTATATTGTAGCTATATTAGGGTTTATTTTACAGGTAAGTATTTAGTTTTATATAGGATTAATTTATTTAGTTAATTTAATGACAGTGTAGTGTTAGGTGTAATTGTAACTTAGGTTAGGGTTTATTTTACAGGTAAATTTGTATTTATTTTAGCTAGGTAGTTATTAACTATTTAATAGCTATTGTACCTAGTTAAAATAAATACAAAGTTGCCTGTAAAATAAATATAAATCCTAAAATAGCTACAATGTAACTATTAGTTATATTGTAGCTATATTAATAGCTAGTATGGGGCTTAGATTAGGTGTAATTAGTTTAAAATTATTGTAATATTTTATTATTTTTGCTAATTTAGTGTTTGTTTGTTTTTTTGTACTTTTCTGATGGATGGAAGACCTCTTCTTGCCCCGCTTGGATGAAGACTTCTGCCGGTCTGGATGTCCTCTTCTGCCCCATCGGATGAAGACTTCGGCCCGGCTGGGTGAACACGACTCAAGGTAGGGAGATCTTCAGGGGGGTAGTGTTAGGTTTATTTAAGGGGGGTTTGGGTTAGAGTAGGGGTATGTGGGTGGTGGGTTGTAATGTGGGGGGAGGGATTGTGTTTTTTTTTTACAGGCAAAAGAGCTGTTTTCTTTGGGGCATGCCCCGCAAAGGGCCCTGTTCAGGGCTGGTAAGGTAATAGAGCTGTTAACTTTTGTAATTTAGTATAGGTTAGGGCATTTTTTTTATTTTGGGGGGCTTTGTTATTTTATTAGGGGGCTTAGATTAGGTGTAATTAGTTTAAAATTCTTGTAATATTTTTTTATTTTTTGTAATTTAGTGGGGGGGGGTTGTACTTTAGTTTAGTTTTTTTAATTGCATTTAATTGTAGGTACTTGTAGTTAATTTTTTTAATGATAGTGTAGTGTTAGGTTTAATTGTAACTTAGGTTAGGATTTATTTTACAGGTAATTTTGTAATTATTTTAACTAGGTAGCTATTAAATAGTCAATATCTATTTAATAGCTATTGAACCTAGTTAAAATGAATACAAAGTTGCCTGTACAATAAATATAAATGCTAAAATAGCTACAATGTAACTATTAGTTATATTGCAGCTATATTAGGGTTTATTTTACAGGTAAGTCTTTAGTTTTATATAGGATTCATTTATTTAGTTAATTTAATGATAGTGTAGTGTTAGGTGTAATTGTAACTTAGGTTATGATTTATTTTACAGGTAAATTTGTATTTATTTTAGCTAGGTAGTTATTAAATAGTTATTAACTATTTAATAACTATTGTACCTAGTTAAAATAAATACAAAGTTGCCTGTAAAATACATATAAATCCTAAAATAGCTACAATGTAACTATTAGTTATATTGAAGCTATATTAATAGCTAGTAGGGGGCTTAGATTAGGTGTAATTAGTTTAAAATTATTGTAATATTTTATTATTTTTGGTAATTTAGTGTTTGTTTGTATTTTGGTACTTGTATGATGGATGGAAGACCTCTTCTTGCCCCGCTTGGATGAAGACTTCTGCCGGTCTTGATGTACTCTTCTGCCCCATCGGATGAAGACTTCGGCCCGGCTGGGTGAACACGACTCAAGGTAGGGAGATCTTCAGGGGGGTAGTGTTAGGTTTATTTAAGGGGGGTTTGGGTTAGAGTAGGGGTATGTGGGTGGTGGGTTGTAATGTGGGGGGGGGATTGTGTTTTTTTTTTACAGGCAAAAGAGCTGTTTTCTTTGGGGCATGCCCCGCAAAGGGCCCTGTTCAGGGCTGGTAAGGTAATAGAGCTGTTAACTTTTGTAATTTAGTATAGGGTAGGGCATTTTTTTTTATTTTGGGGGGCTTTGTTATTTTATTAGGGGGCTTAGATTAGGTGTAATTAGTTTAAAATTCTTGTAATATTTTTTTATTTTTTGTAATTTAGTGTTTGTTTTTTTTTGTAATTTAGTGGGGGGGTTTTGTACTTTAGTTTATTTAATTGTAGATAATTGTAGTTAATTTATTTAATGACAGTGTAGTGTTAGGTTTAATTGTAACTTAGGTTAGGATTTATTTTACAGGTAATTTTGTAATTATTTTAACTAGGTAGCTATTAATTAGTCAATAACTATTTAATAGCTATTGTACCTAGTTAAAATAAATACAAAGTTGTCTGTAAAATAAATATAAATGCTAAAATAGCTACAATGTAACTATTAGTTATATTGCAGCTATATTAGGGTTTATTTTACATGTAAGTATTTTGTTTTAAATATGATTCATTTATTTAGTTAATTTAATGATAGTGTAGTGTTAGGTGTTAGTGCAACTTAGGTTAGGATTTATTTTACAGGTAAATTTGTATTTATTTTAGCTAGGTAGTTATTAAATAGTTATTAACTATTTAATAACTATTGTACCTAGTTAAAATAAATACAAAGTTGCCTGTAAAATAAAAATAAATGCTAAAATAGCTACAATGTAACTATTAGTTATATTGCAGCTATCTTAGGGTTTATTTTACAGGTAAGTCTTTAGTTTTAAATAGGATTCATTTATTTAACTATAGTAAACTTATTTCGTTTTATTTAAATTATATTTAAGTTAGTGGGTGTTAGTGTTAGGGTTAGACTTAGCTTTAGGGGTTAATAACCTTATTATAGTAGCGGCGACGATGGGGGCGGGAGATTAGGGGTTAATAATTGTAGGTAGGTGGCGGCGATGTTAGAGAGGGCAGATTAGGGGTTAATAAAATGTATTATAGTGTTTGCGAGGCGGGAGTGCGGCGGTTTAGGGGTTAATACATTTATTATAGTGGCGGCGATTTGCGGTCGGCAGATTAGGGGTTAATACTTGTAGTTAGATTGCGGCGACGTTGGGGGGAGGCAGATTAGGGGTTAATAACTATAATGTAGGGGTCGGCGGTGTTAGGGACAGCAGGTTAGGGGTTAATAGCTATAATGTAGGCGGCGGCGATATCGGGTCGGCAGATTAGGGGTTAATACTTAAAGTTAGATTGCGGCGACGTTGGGGGAGGCAGATTAGGGGTTAATAACTATAATGTAGGGGTCGGCGGTGTTAGGGACAGCAGGTTAGGGGTTAATAGTTATAATGTAGGCGGCGGCGATATTCGGTCGGCAGATTAGGGGTTAATACTTGTAGTTAGATTGCGGCGACGTTGGGGGAGGCAGATTAGGGGTTAATAACTATAATGTAGGGGTCGGCGGTGTTAGGGACAGCAGATTAGGGGTTAATAGCTATAATGTAGGCGGCGGCGATATCGGGTCGGCAGATTAGGGGTTAATAAAATAATGCAGGTGTCAGCGATAGCGGGGGCGGCAGATTAGGGGTTAATAAGTGTTAGATTAGGGGTGTTTAGAGACTCGGGGTACATGTTAGGGTGTTAGGTGCAGACTTAGTGTTTCCCCATAGGAAACAATGGGGCTGCGGTGTTAGTTTTTTTTCAGCCGAAACTCCCATTGTTTCCTATGGGGAAATGCCGAATCTTAACGAGCTAATTCGGATTTATTCGGAGATACGGCAGCTATTTCGGATTCATTCGGTAGATTCGGAAGTATTTTAATTCGGAAATCCGAATCGATCCGAATCTCCGAATTTACCGAATTTACCGAATTTCCGAATTAATCCGAAACGAACCGCACATGTCTAGAATTAAGGATTTACAGCTTTAAACCAGCATGTTTCTTTCAATACAGACACTTTTATCATATGGTGAAGGGAACACATCCGTTAGATTTGAAAAATGCCTATTAAACTTCGCCAGATATTCTTTATAGAGTAATTGGCTTTTTATGCAACGCAAAGTTATTAAAGGGACACTGAACACAAATTTTATCTTTCTTGATTCAGATAGAGCATGCAATTTTAAGCAATATTCTAATTTACTGGTATTATCAATTTTCCTTCATTCTCTTGCTTTATTTGAAAGAGAAGGCATCTAAGCTAAGGAACCAGCCAATATTTGGTTCAACTCTGGACAGCACTTGTTTATTGGTGGGTGAATTTATCAATCAATCAGAAAGAACAACCCAGGTTGCTCACCAAAAATGGGCCGGCATCTAAACTTACATTCTTGCTTTTCAAATAAAGATTCCAAGAGAATGAAGATAATAGGAGTAAATTAGAAAGTTGCTAAAAATTGCATGCTCTATCTGAATCACGAAAGAAAAAAAATGTGGGTTCAGTGTCCCTTTAATCATTGTTATCGTGAGAAATGCCTTCATCAAATGGAAAAAAAGGTTAGAGAAAGTCCCTTTATTAATCCAATGGCTTACGGGGGTTTAGCCTCAATATACTAAAATAGGAAGGCTTTGCCTTGACTCTTACAGTCCTTTATTAAAAGACCTCTACTAACTTGTGAATCACAAGAGACACCTTCACACCTTATCACCCGTAATTGGATCATTTAAATTTTATGAAAAGACTTTCTAAGTGCCGTGCTGAACAGTTAAAGGGACAGTCTAGTCCAAAATAAACTTTCATGATTCAGGTAGGGCATGTAATTTTAAACAATTTTCCAATTTACTTTTATCACCAATTTTGCTTTGTTCTCTTGGTATTCTTAGTTGAAAGCTTAACCTAGGAGGTTCATATGCTAATTTCTTAGACCTTGAAGGCCACCTCTTTTCAGAATGCATTTCAACAGTTTTTTTTACCACTAGTGGGTGTTAGTTCATGTGTTTCATATAGATAACACTGTGCTCATACACGTGAAGTTATCTGGGAGCCAGCACTGATTGGCTAAACTGAAGTCTGTCAAAATAACTGAAATAAGGGGGCAGTTTGCAGAGGCTTAGATACAAGATAATCACAGAGGTTAAAAGTATATTAATATAACTGTGTTGGTTATGCAAAACTGGGGAATGGGTAATAAAGGGATTATCTATCTTTTAAAACAATAACAATGACAGGGTGTGTTTTATCCCCCCGTAAAGGTTAAAAGTGTTCCACAGCAAGCACAGGCAGCATGAACAGTCTGTAACGCTATAGCCTATGCAGGGGTCAAGTCCTACAAAAAAAAGTGTGGGAACTCACCAAGACTTCCACCCTCCCTCACAATTAATATTAAATCCAATGAAGGGTTGAATAGTTGCCATTTAGCTTGAGAATCCTCCTCTGTCACAGAGTTTCTCCCATTTAAAGTGCAATAGTCCTATTTCTGCTGAGGGGAGCTAAATAACCCCATAGCAAGCCACATAGAAATGTAAGAACCATGTATAATAAATATTGACCCCCTGAGCCTATGTCAGTTTAATACTTGCGGTTTCTTCCGGCTTTAGCCCTTGGCTTTGAGATGTACTCCCGACCACTTCACCGTTGCCTTCATCAGCCCTGCTCCATCAGCGACACCTCACGTCTGGTTCAGGGTCCCGTTTCCGGTAGGAAGGTACTGCGCAATTAAGGAGATTTTATCCAGTCTCTGTGGTTAGTACTCTCTGACAGGCTGCCGTGATGAAAGAATGGGCGTATAGCATCGATCACCTCACTGTTATTCCCGCAGTCTGGTTAGTCCTCCAGCCCTGAGGTCTCTGCGTGCACTTGTGGCCAGTGCCATCCGGCCTCTGTGAGCTTCAAGGACTTCTGTCCAATGCTACTGGCAATAGATGCTCCCCAGGCAGGGCTCTCTTTCCCAGCAATAAGAGATTAGCATATAGGGGTGTTCGAATACCAGCTCCTCTCACCAGAGCTACAGAGCATGCATTCTCCCTTCACGCTCCTCCCACCGGAAGCCTTGTCTGAAGATTAAGGTAACACTAATGAAGACTGGGGGAGAAACTCTGTCCTAAAAGGTGTTAAATGTGTTCCCAATAATTCATTTTACCTACTGCAATGTATTATATTGTTTATAAAACTAAATTTGCCTTAAAAGGACACTGAACCCAATTTTTTTCTTTAGTGATTCAGATAGAGCATGACATTTTAAGCAACTTTCTAATTTACTCCTATTATCAAATTTTCTACCTTCTCTTGGTATCTTTATTTGAAATGCAAGAATGTAAGTTTAGATGCCGGCCCATTTTTAGTGAACAACCTGGGTTGTCCTTGCTGATTGGTGGATAAATTCATCCACCAATAAAAAAAGTGCTGTCCCGAGTTCTGAGGCAAAAAAGAAGCTTAGATGCCTTCTTTTTCAAATAAAGATAGCAAGTGAACGAAGAAAAAGTGATAATAGGAGTAAATTAGAAAGTTGCTTAAATTGCATGTTCTATCTGAATCACGAAAGAAAAAATTTGGGTTCAGTATCCCTTTAGAACTTTTTGTTTGAAATAGCTGCTTTTGCTTTCTGAAACCACCACACATACGGAGAATGTCAATAGTACAGTAATGGCTATTACCCCCCCCCCCACATAAAAACCCAGTATGTAAACAAAAGGCAGCATAAGAAATCAACCCCCTGGGGAGGAGCTGTTTGCCAGATTACATTGTGTCCCTTTAAAAAAAACAAAAAAACTCATGATTATTTGTAATAAACATATACAAGCTTTTTAAGAGCAAAAATTAAAAAATTCTGCCCTTCCTTAAAAACTGTCACTACCAAAACTTGTGAGGAATGTTTTAGAATATCGGTTTAAACAAAATATTAAAGTTTGCACAACACTCTCAAAGTTAATAGTGCAGAGGAAAATCCCAACATTGGGCAGATTTTGTAATAGTTAAAATACAAGGCGGAAGACTTGCATTTTTTTGCTATTCATAACAGGTTTAATAAGTGCTATTCAATGAAGCAAACAGACATATGCAATGTCATTGGGAATCACATCCACAGGCAATAAACCATGTGCGCTCGGCTACAGCTAGGCAAACTGCATTTGTACTTAAAGGGACATGAAACCCAAAATGTTTCTTTAATGATACAGATAGAGCATTCTCAGGATATCTGTGAGTGTTATTAAAGGGACACTGAACCCAATTTTTTTCTTTTGTGATTCAGATAGAGCATGCAATTTTAAGCAACTTTCTAATTTACTCCTATTATCAATTTTTCTTCATTCTCTTGCTCTCTTTATTTGAAAAAGAAGGCATCTAAGCTTTTTTTTTGGGATCAGAACTCTGGACAGCACTTTTTTATTGGTGGATGAATTTATCCACCAATCAGCAAGGATAACCCAGGTTGTTCACCAAAAATGAGCCGGCATCTAAACTTATATTCTTGCATTTCAAATAAATATACCAAGAGAATGAATAAAATTTGATAATAGGAGTAAATTAGAAAGTTGCTTAAAATTGCATGCTCTATCTGAATCACTAAAGAACAAATTTGGGTTCAGTGTCCCTTTAAAAAAAAAAAAAAAAAAATATATATATATATATATATATTTATCTACACATAGATATATGATAAGACCAAGAATTCATTTTATTTGTGAAACTGTTTTTAAAACAACCCTCCTCTCGTTTTGAAGCACAGATTTCAAGAACAAAGGAATTGTTTTCAAAGCTTTCCTGCCTAAGGTGTGAAGTTAAAGTTCCTATCAGATCACCACAGACCCCCTCACTGCTTAATGCATCTAAGAGAGAGACAAAGGGAAAACATTTGGTTCAATTAGTGATGATAGATAATTAACCAAGCCAGGATACATCATGGAGTGTTGGAAACAAGATTCTCTATATATGTCAGATAAGCAAATATCAATTCTGAGAATATAGTAATTAGCACAGGCCTGTTAATTGCCCCTGAACCTCAGATACACATCTGCACTGGCTAGCAGAAACACATGTTTTGTATTGTAACTTTGAAATTCATTTTAAAGTACAACATATATGTATATGTATTGATCTGAAACATACTATATTGGATAAATGTCTGCTGTATTGAATAATAGCTGCATTGATGGATGTATAAATGTTTGACCCATTTAAAAATAACAACATCTGTTTCTTTATTTTTCAGACAACAAGATGTCCTATGAATATTGGTCATAAACATGAAGCCATGCACTCAAAAATTATTAGAGACATGAAATATACTGTATTCATATTGAGATACAATGCAATGCCAGGATGTTAAATGCTATGATTCTGTGAAGAAAAATAATTGCCAGTAAATTGCTTACTAGTATGATGCTAGAAGTATACTCATATTAAGTCTCTATAGATACATGATAAGTTATATTAAATGGGATATATATGTTGACCAGATAAGTTTATTAATACAAGAAATTATAGTATATTGAATAAACATTTTAAGGTGAGATATTAAGCTGTAGCAATATTGATAGTGAGACTGCATTTCTGGTTATCTGCTGCCACCAATAGTTCAGAAATGGTATGACAGCCAAATGAATTGACTATAAGAACATATGAAAATCCAAATAACCAATCAATGCTCAGCTCCATTAGGGCCTATCACAGACAAGCTTCCGTGGGGCGTATCCAAACATTCACCAATGATTACAAAATCACTTGAAAAGCTCATGCATAGGAGAAAGAAGGGGTCTTTGTTTGCTAAAATTTTGACTGATAACTTTGCTGCCATTTTGGGACACAGTCACTATAAGCTAAATTGGGCTACCTTTTCTTATCCATATTGCAAAATAACTCTCTTATTTTATGAGGTGAAATTGGACTTATCGGAGAAAGCTGAGACACTCAATTGGTACGTATGACTGTTATATATTTTTAATATTTTAAGCAAAGGTATTCTAAGGCTATAGTTAAATTGCAGCTATTAATTTAAAGAGCATATTTTGTATTTTAAGTTATATCCATATCTCTGTGTAAATTAGAACCAGTCATATCCAGTGCTAAATAATTTATTTGCTAGACAGGGTTTTGCACTCCA
This sequence comes from Bombina bombina, assembly GCF_027579735.1. Classification (NCBI taxonomy): domain Eukaryota; kingdom Metazoa; phylum Chordata; class Amphibia; order Anura; family Bombinatoridae; genus Bombina; species Bombina bombina. The sequence continues at coordinate 1,062,038,922 of NC_069503.1, forward strand.
GATTTATAATCATTTATATCAGTCATTATAGTGAACTCTTTCAGAACTGTACAGAAACTGGTTATTGTGATTAAATCCCTGGTAGTTATTAATTAAGCATAGTAAGTTTGTAATCCGTATTGGGCATTGAACTAGAGTTATTGGTTAATAATATAAGATTCTGATACTTTATTGTGGTATTTTAATGCGATTCGCTGTGAGTAAAGTTAATTTTAAAGGTATATTTTTATGATCTGTTGTATAGAGTATTATAACAGCATAAGCGTGTATAATTTGATTCATAGTCTGGTTTCTATAAATATATTGCAATGTGTATATAAATCTTAACTAATCTAAAGAATTTAGGAATAATTATTAATTTCAATTGTTTCGTATATACATTTTAATTGGGGGTTTGTTTTAAAGAATAATAACAAATAAATTGTATTATAAGCTTGGTATATACTGACATATTATCTGGAGGCACTGCAGTAGATATTATTATATTTATCACATTGATATATTTGTAGTAAATAGAGATTATAAAAAAAAAAAAAAAAAAAAAAATTGGGGGGGGGGGGAAATTTATATTTTTTTTATTTTTTTGTATTAATATTTCGAAATTAATATTCATATTTTAAGAATTTTTTGTTCTCTTGTCGGTCAAAATTGTATTAGCGTTTTAATTTAACCAAATACTAAGCCATAATAAGTGTATAATAATGTTACTAGAAGTGAATCCAATGAATCTGTACTCAGTGTTGAAATATGTTCCCCAAGTTTACCCCTCACTGAGGGCGATGTCCTTAAGATGGGCATTATAGGTCACATTTAAAAGAGGTTTAATATTGAGGGTGCTATAATAAAATTTTATGGCTATGCTTACAATTAAAGCTAAAAATATTACTATTGTTGACGGAAAGTGGAATGATAAAAAGTAATTTATTCCAAGAATTATTAAATATTAATCAATGCAAAAATCTCAAAAAATGGGTTTAACTAATACTAAACTCTTGGCCACTTGTAATATGCATTATTGACAAAATGTCCCTCCCTTATAGGAAAGGAATTGCAATTGCAGAAGTTAGACGATAATATTCGTTCATCATGCAAATGCGAAGAGAATTTAGTAATAGCCGAAAATGAAATTATTACATTTAAGCAAGACATAGCCGCCTTAGATAAGCATAACCTTAATTTACTAGCCAAAATACAAGAGTTAAATAAACAACTCACGCAAAGCCAGAAAGAACTTAGTGAACTGAAAAGGCAGGCTAGCAATAATAAGTCCCCTTCTGTTAGCAATGAGGATACTGCAGGTATTTTTAAAACCCTTAAAGAATTAATAAGTGAATTACAGAACTTTAGGGAAGAGTTTTAACAAAGGACCCCTATCGGGTCATAAATAATTTTCCCACATAGACAGTCACCTCATGTTATAAATTCAGGGAACTGCTACACTTAAGCGGGGGAGGACAGTGATTATAGTCAGTCAGAGGGCAGAGCCAGCTACCCAAATAGCCCGCGTAGTACTAACATATGTAGGGGGTCTCCCCATAGTAAAAGGATAGATAGGGAATGCTCCAACCCTAACAAGAAGCTCCCTCAGAAGAACCAAGATATGCCCAATAAGGTATATGACACCCCTAAAATAATTACATTTTTTAGTAGTGCAGTACCTAAGTTTTCCAACAAGAGAACCAATTCTATAATTGACCACTTAGTGACTTATTAAAATGCTTTATCCATAATGAATGTTACTAGTGAGCAGTCAAAAATTGAATTTCTGCCCTGGGTATTTGAGGGTAAACATCACAAATTCTTTGCTTCACTAAAGGATATGAATATTCATTGCTGGAGTGAAACAAAAAATCAGTGCAAAAAAAGAATTTGGGCAATATCGCATTAAAACCGCTGAGAAAATAGCTGTATATGGTTTAAAATGTAGGGCCAATCAAAGCCCTATAGAATTCCTTTCTGTACTAAAAAGTGCATACAGTATGGCCGAAAATTACTCCATATTTAAAAGCTCAGAGTTTGTGAATTTATTTTACAAGCATTGCCCGCACATATCAAACTTAACTTAGCTAGAGATTTTGATGAGAACTGCTCATTGGACTGGCTGATCAAAGAGAGTACCAAGTTATACTCTATTCAGCAGTTCGGTGAACAGGGGGTTAAAAAGGAACCAAGGCCCAGCCCCAAAATTGTGGCAAAAACTAGGGTGTCACCTAGCCCCCTCAATTTGGAGTCTAACAAGAAAATTTATGCAGAAGTGGCCCAAGAAAACAGGCCTTCCCCACAAAGTTTTAACTCTGCCCCTCCCCCATCACAGGCCGAGGTGCAGAGAGAATATACTCAAAATGGGGGGCATACCCAAACGAATAGTTATCCTCAAAAAAATGAAAACCAACAAGGTTATCGGTACCCCCGTAAAAATAAATACCAAAAGTGGCGAAAATACTCTAAGGGTAACCAGACGACCCAAGTAAATAGTGCTCCCCAAGACATTAATGCTGATCAAATTGAACCCCAAAGACAACCACGTCAAAATAGGAACAATAGCTATGATTCTGAGGGATCCCAAGGATCCAGAAATCAATACCCTGTGATATCAAAAAATCGGTCCATGGGTAAAAGTAGCTTGTCCGTTCAAGTGGGCCAACTCAGTACATAAGTAAGTCAATTATGTACACTATTTACTAATATGAGTCAAGCTTTGACGGCTCAGAACCCTAATAATCCTTTATTAGGGGTACAGCCAGTGGCCAGCAGTGGGCCACAGGCACAGTCATAAATACTGCAGTATTATCTGAGAGAGAGGGGAGAGATATACCAAACAAAATGATAAATGTCAATAATGGTACTAATCATGTTCTCTCCCTACAGCCCAGAAATGGACGTTTTAGCTGTGATGACAAGCAACCTCAGCCAGAAAATTCTAACAAACCTCTTCCTTTACAGTTTTCAACTAACCTTATTCCCACAGATGCAGTACACAGGAACCCAATCAGCCCTATTATAGAGGAAGTGAATGGTCAGTATGAAAATTCTCCTGCATCAGGTAACGTGGCGGATTCAGGTAAATCATGGCGAAACCCACAATTATGTAATCATGCTAATTTTATGTGTGAAATGGTAGAAACTGCAGGGAGATATTATGTATGTGCTGAACTCCAGGATTCAGTTGCTAACCCTATCATGTGATTAATTGATACTGGATCTCAGGCAACTTTTTATCCCACAGGTACTACACACAGCTGAATGAGCTAACACCCCACAAACCTAAAACAAAAGAATTTGATGGTTTACTAATAGGTTTTGGGGGTGACTCTTTCAAAGTCTACGTTATGGAATGGTTAAAACTAAGGCTGGGGAACAGTGGTAATAATACACCCTGTCATTATAGTTTGATCTGCCAACTGATTTAATAATTGGTAGTGATCTCCTGAAAACGGGTTTAAGTACCATAATTGATGCATAGATAATGCAATTTTGGTCACAAGTAAAAAGGCCTATTATTATGAGCAGTCAGTTTATCTCGGCACTAGACATAACTGTCACAGTGTGGAGAGAGAAGCCAGATGCTGTTGAGATTCATTTCAGGAATGACTTCTATACCTGAAATCACTATCCTACAAATAGATGATCAGACTCCTTTAAGCAGCTCTGATGGTAAATACTTTTAAAATTTCACCTGGAAATATAGCAAATATTTCCTTACCGAGGACGGCGATGTAGTAACCATATACCTCCACAAGGGGGACCCTAAATCCCCTAAGGGGGGAGATCATTCACAATTCCTTGCAGAAATTGAGAAAGTTAAGGATGATCTATTTATTCCCTATCAAGTGCATGACATTGGTAAAACCAAGTATGCAAAATTGACCTTAAAACAGGAAGCTAGCTACATAAGCGAAGGTTTATTAGCGCAAATTATCGTTGAACCTAAGGTAATAAATATCTTTCTCCCCAAGACCACTGTATCCATGGCCTGGATGACAGGTCTGAAAGCTATAATGTCACAGCTAAATGTTTATTATCTATCTCCATAGGTAAAAAATCAGCGAAGCAACCTGTTTTTAGTTATAAATACATCCCCATAATCAAATATATATTGGCAATGATCTCTTAACATAGATTTGCCATACAAATAGAATTTGATTAACCTTTGCCTCTGGAGCAGATTAAAGATGACCCTCGAAGCATTTCAGGATGACAAATACAGCCCTGAAATCAAACCAGCAATTGCCATATGCTGTGAAAATACAGGTGTCTAACAATGTTAGTAATCCCTGCTGGGGCTGATAAATTCCTTTTATCCTTACAGGTAAAAAGAGGTCAGAGATTGAAAACTTCTAAAACACTAATATGCATCTCCCATAGAATACAAAATCTGGGTGTCACAATGACCTACACTCCTATGGTAAATATTGGAACTATTCCAATACATGTTTATTATGCATAACATGACCCCACAGATATCACCTTATCCAAGGGAACTACCATAGGCTATGCGCTGGAATCAAGTTAATACACTTTTGGATTCCAGAATAATGTAATTGGACTAATACCTGAAGGATACTTAAAGGGACACTCAAGTCAAAATTAAACTTTCATGACTCAGATAGAGCATGCAATTTTAAACAACTTTCCAATTTACTTCCATTAGCAAAATGTGCACAGTCTTTTAATATTCACACTTTTTGAGTCAGCAGCTCCTACTGAGCATGTGCAAGAGTTCACATCTATACGTATTTGCATTTGTGATTGGCTGATGGCTGTCACATGATACAGGGGGAGTGAAATAGATATAACTTTGAAATTTATGAAAAAAAAACAAACTACTAATTCGTTTGAAGTTCAGACTAAGTGCTATTGCATTTTCTTCTTATCATGCATTTATTGATTATGCAAATCTACTGTATTGACTGGTCCTTTAACTGAAGAACAGTTAAAGGGACAGTAAAGTAAAAAAAAAAACTTTCATGATTTAAATAGGGCATGTAATTTTAAACAACTTTCCAATTTACTTTTATTAACAATTTTGCTTTGTTCTCTTTGTATTCTTAGTTGAAAACTAAATCTAGGAGGTTCATGTGCTAATTTCTTAGATCTTGATGACTGCCTCTAATTTGAAAGCATTTTGACAGTTTTTCACCACTAGAGGGCGTTAGTTCATGTGTTTCATATAGATAACATTAAGCTCAGACACGTGAAGCTCCTAGGAGCCAGCACTGATTGGCTAAAAATGCAAGTCTGTCAAAAGAACTGAAATAAGGGGGGCAGTTTGCAGAGGCATAGATACAGGTAATCACAGAGGTAAAAAGTATATTCTTATAACTGTTGTTGGTTATGCAAAATTGGGGAATGGGTAATAAAGGGATTATCTACCTTTTTAAACAACAACAATTCTGGTGTTTACTGTCCCTTTAATAGAACAATCCTTTGCGTCTATGCCAGAAGGATTGTTTACAATTCAGTCTATTTATCCCTTCAGCTCAGAGGAAGGCATCTGTAAAATTGAAGAAGCCTCCCTAGTATTTGATCAGCCGATCAAAGAGCAAGAATACCCCAATACCCAGAGTCATGGGGGCAATGTAAATTATAATCAAGGGGGATCTCACCTCTAGGTTGGAAGAAACCTTTGAGATAAGGACAGCCTGAAATCTTTCCAGGATTTCAGCAAATAGTCGAAGAACAAATCTCCTTAGCTAATGACTGTTCCAGTGATGATGAACGCCGACAGCTACGAGAACTCCTGATGGAGTACAAGGATATTTTTGTTAGGGATTCTTATGACTGTGGAACTACAGACTTGCACATTGCAAGTCAGAATCCAAACAGATCACAATGCACCACCTGTATTTGTCAAACAATACAGACTTCCCTTAGCCTCATATGATTCTCTTGCAGAGATCATAAAGAATTTGGAAGAAAGAGGTATTATCAGACAGGTGCACAGCTCTTATAACAATCCTATTCTAGGTGTTCTTAAAGGGACACTGAACCCAATTTTTTTCTTTCGTGATTCATATAGAGCATAGCAATTTTATGCATCTTTCTAATTTACTCCTATTATCAATTTTTCTTTGTTCTCTTGCTATTTTTATTTGAAAAAAGAAGGCATCTTAAGCTATTTCTGGTTCAGACTCTGGGCAGCACTTTTTTATTGGTGGATAAATTCATCCACCAATCAGCAAGGACAAACCAGGTTGTTCACTAAAAATGGGCCGGCATCTAAACTTACATTCTTGCATTTCAAATAAAGATACCAAGAGAATAAAGAAAATTAGATAATAGGAGTAAATTAGAAAGTTGCTTAAAATTTCATGCTCTATGTGAAACACAAAAGAAAAAAAAATTGGGTTCAGTGGTCCCTTTAAGCTCAATGGACAATTGGCGTTTGTGTGCTGACTTAAGACAGCTAAACAAACAAGTGTCTGGCTGGCCAGTGCCTAGCGCAGATGCAGGGATCTAAAATATTCACTGCCATTGATTGTGCACAGGGATATTGGACCATAAAGGTACATGAGGAAGACCAGTATAAAGCTTGCATTCTCATTCCAAAAGGTCCAGTATGCATTCCAAAGGCTCCCGTTTGGATACATAAATTCAGTACATGAATTTGCTTTATTCATGAATAAAGCTATGCCTGATACACTGGAAAGGGGGACCTTATCTTTTGTTGATGATGTGTTAATCAAAAGCACAGACTTTAAAAAACACATCACAAAACTTAAAGAGACACTGAACCCAAATTTTTATCTTTTGTGATTCAGATAGAGCGTGACATCTTAAGTAACTTTCTAATTTACTCCTATTATCAAATTTTCTTCATTCTCTTGGTATCTTTATTTGAAATGCAGAATGTTAGTTTAGAATGCTGGCCCAATTTTTGGTGAACAACCTGGGGTTTCCTTGCTGATTGGTGGATAAATTGATCCAACAATAAAAAAGTGCTGTCCAGAGTACTGAACTAAAAAAGAGCTTAGATACCTTATTTTTCAAATAAAGATAGCAAGAGAACGAAGACAAATTGATAATAGGACTAAAATAGAAAGTTGCTTAAAATTGCATACTCTATCTGAATCACGAAAGAAAAAATTTGGGTTCAGTGTCCCTTTAAACACATCCTCAGCCAACTTAAAAGGGCAGGTGTCAAATTATCCCTACAAAAAGCTCAATGGTACTGCACTCGTGTAAACTTCTTATGAAATGAAGTTACTTCTGAAGGGTTAAATCCTCAGAAGAAAAAGGTGGAAGCTATCATACATTCTAAAAACCCAACTAACAAAGGAATTAAGATCATTCTTGGGTATGACAAATTATTCTCACAAATGTATTGATAATTATGGAGAATTAGCTAAACTGCTGCTACTTCTTCTAAAGAAGCATGTGAAATGGCACTGGAGTGAGACTCTAGACACAGCCATCAAGGAACTGAAGAGAAAACTCACTCAAGCACCTTGCTTAGTGTACCCTGAAGGGGGTAAACCTTTCTACTTAGAGACAGGTTACACAGATATAAAGCATGAGTGCTGTTTTGTACCAAAAGCATGAGAATTTAAGTAAAGTTATTGCTTATGCGAGTAAAACTTTATCACCAGTAGAAATAAAATTTAGCGATTGCGAAAAAAGCCCTGTTATCTACTGTATGGACTCTACAAACTTTTCGCAGCTATATACAGGGTGAGAAAATTATTGTAGAAACGGCCCACCAGCCTTTGCTATATCTGCAAAGTGAGAGAATAAGAGATGGGAATTTGTCTAATAGCCACATAACAGCTTGGACTCTTTCCTTAAAAGGCTGGACTTTAGAAATTTGCTACAAGCAAAATAAAAAGAATCCAGTCGCACAGGGGCTTGCTGAGCTCCATGACTGTACTGCTAAAGATCATGGGGAAGAGTTATTAGAAGATGATTTCCTGGAGGAACAATTGCTTTCCTTATATAAAATATACAGTGAGGACCATGGTCAAACATTACCTTGGGACCCAAGGCTTGGGTATATGTTGATGGTTGTTCTTACCATGCCACTATTGATAATGAGCGCAGATTAGTTGTCGGCATTGGAATAACTTGGGCCAATGGATATCCAAACATTTCTGTAGGTTTCAACATTGGACCAAGATCCAGTCAAGATGCAGAACTAACTGCTGTTCTAAAAACCATTGAGATGGCTATTGAACACGGTTATTCATGAATTTGTGATCATTACTGACTCAAATTATGTGTGTGACAGTTTTGTTGAATACCTGCCAACTTGGAAAAGAAATGGCATGTAGAAAACCAACAACAAACCAGCCAAACATGGCAAGTTGTTCTGCGAGATTGATAATCTAGTGTTGTCCAATGATTTAACCATACACTGGAAAAAGACCAAGGTTCATTCCAGGGTTCTAGGTCCTGATAAGGAAGGCAATGATCTTGCGGATTCATTAGCCAAACAAGGAGCTATAACTGGAGAACTCCTTAATATCGACCACTTAATGGGTGCAATTTAGGTAGAAGTCATTACCAGAAACTGTCTATGATGCATACTGTCAATACACTCACCAAGTACCATTGACTTTAAGCCAATCCAAATACATGTCCTATATCTATTTAAAATTGGAAAGGGGATATATGTCAGGATATCTGTGAGCGTTATTAAAAAAAAAAAAATATATATATATATATATATATATATAAGACCAAGAATTAATTTTATTTGTGAAACCGTTTTTAAAACAAACCCCCATCTTGTTTTGAAGCACAGATTTCAAGAACAAAGGAATTGTTTTCAAAGGTTTCCTGCCTAAGGTGTGAAGTTAAAGTTCCTATCAGATCACCACAGACCCCCTCACTGCTCAATACATCTAAGAGAGAGACAAAGGAAAAACATTTGGTTCAATTAGTAAGGATAGATAATTAACCAAACCAGGATACATCATGGGATGTTGGAGACAAGATTCTCTACATAAATCAGATAAGCTAACAGAAATTCTGAGAATATAGTAATTAGCACAGGCCTGTTAGTTGCCCCTGAACCTCAGATACATATCTGTACTGGCTAGCAGAAACACATGTATTGAACTTTGAAATTCATTTTAAAGTACAACATATATGTATTGATCTGAAACATACTATATTGGATAAATGTCTGTTGTATTGAATAATAGCTGCTTTGATAGATGCATAAATGTTTGACTCATTTCAAAATAACAACATCTGTTTCTTTATTTTTCAAACAAGATGTCCTATGAATATTGGTCATAAACATGAGTCCATGCACTCAAAAATGATTAGAAACATGAAATATACTGTATTCATATTGAGATACAATACAATGCAAGGATGTTGAATGCTATGATTCTGTGAAGAAAAATAATTAACAGTAAATTGCTTACTAGTATGATGCTAGAAGCACTCATATTTAGTCTCTATAGATACATGATAAGTTATATTAAATGGGATATTTATGTTGACCAGATAAGTTTATTAATACAAGAAATTATAGTATATTGAATAAACATTTTAAGGTGAGATATTAAGCTGTAGCAGTATTGATAGTGAGACTACATTTTTGGTTATCTGCTGCCACCAATAGTTCAGAAATGGTATGACAGCCAAATGAATTGACTATTAGAACATATGCAAATCCAAATAACCAATCAATGCTCAGCTCCATTAGGGCCTATCACAGACAAGCTTCCGTGGGGCGTATCCAAACATTCACCAATGATTACAAAATCACTTGAAAAGCTCATGCATAGGAGAAAGAATGGGTCTTTGTTTGCTAAAATTTTGACTGACAACTTTGCTGCCATTTTGGGACACAGTCACTATAAGCGAAATTGGGCTACCTTTTCTTATCCATATTGCAAAATACCTCTCTTATTTTATGAGGTGAAATTGGACTTATCGGAGAAAGCTGAGACACTCAATTGGTTTATGTGGTGACGTATAACTGTTATATATTTTTAATATATTAAACAAAAGGTATTCTAAGGCTATAGTTAAATTGCAGCTAGTAATTTAAAGAGCATATTTTGTATTTTAAGTTATATCCATATCCCTGTGTAAATTAGAACCAGTCATATCCAGTGCTAAATAATTTATATTTGCTAGACAGGGTTTTGCGCTCCAGATTTATAAGTTAGTCATAGTGAACTCTTTCAGAACTGTACAGAAACTGGTTATTGTGATTAAATCCCTGGTAGCTATTAAGCATAGTTAGTTGGTAATCCATATTGGGCATTGAACTAGAGTTATTGGTTAATAACAGAAGATTCTGGTACTTTATTGTGGTATTTTAATGCGATTTTTTGTGAGTAAAGCTAATTTTAAAGGTATATTTTTATGATCGGTTGTATAGAATATTATAACAGCATTAGTGTGTATAATTTGATTCATAGTCTGGTTTCTATAAATATATTGCAATGTGTGTATATAAATCTTTACTACTCTAAAGAATTTAGGAATAATTATTCATTTCAATTGTTTCGTATATACATGTTAAGTTGGGGTTTGTTTTAAAGAATAATAACAAATAAATTGTAATATAACCTGGTATATACTGTCATATTATGCAATTTTAAACAACTTTCTAATTTACTATTATCTAATTTGCTTTGTTGTCTTGTTATCCTTTGCTGAAGAAGCAGCAAAACACTACTGGGAGCCAATTAACACATCAGATGAACCAATAACATGAGGCATATGTGTGCAGCCACCAATCAGTAGCTCCTACACCTATCTAGGTATAATTTTCAACAAAGGAAATTAGATAATAGAAGTAAATTGGAAAGTTGTTTAATCATGAAAAATAAATTGGGTTTCATGTCCATTTAAAGACTAGTATAAATATTGTTTTTCTTTTAAACAGATGTTAAGAGAAAAGTCAAGCAATTATCTTAAAAAATGACAATGAAACAAAATAGATAGCAGATAGTGTTTTATTGCATTATTCAAAACCTTCACAGATTGTGTCATTTTTTTATGGTCCTTTTTGTTAGAACTCTCTCAAAGTACACATTGATTTAAATACATCATTGCAATCTTACCTGCACATTATTGTAAAAAAACACAAAAAAAAAAAAAAAAAACACAGTAAAGTGGCATTGCATATAAAGCATTAAAAATATTTTCACTGGAGAATATTTAAACACTGTACACTCCATATTTACAAATAATATCCTTTTAAATGAACATATTCATTAAACGTTAATAGAGCCCAACAGGTCACTGTTGCACAAATTCCATACCACCGAGCAATCTGTTATCTGACCACACAGAACATTTTTTTCCTGGTAATCCATTGCATAAAAAAATGAATATGAAATTAAAAAAAAAAAAAAAAAAAAAATCATACTAATAAAACTCAACTACAAAATGTGCATTTCACAGAGCTCTGTTCTTGCACCACATACCCATACAAATAAAATTAAAAACATTGTAAAAAAAAATCCACAATATAAACACTCAATAAATACAAGAAAGTGGCAGTTAGCACAAACTTCTCTTATGTAAATTTATCAAACAGTAGATATGTAAATACAGGCTGAAAAACAGAATCAATAATCATACCAAATACATGTAGAATAGATCATCAGCATTCAAAATGCTTTAACTGTCCCTTTGTGTGTATATATATATATATATATATATATATATATATACACATACATACATACATATACACATACACATGCATGTACGTGTGTTGTGAATGTTTAAGGTAAACAATAAAAGCAGCGTCAGTAACACACCTTACTTGGGTCTAGTTTCCATTGAGGTGGCAAAGTTTGGAATCTGGTGGTAACCCAAAAATTATCCATAGACTTTAATGGAGATAAATGTTTTTATCATCATTTTCCAAACTTTACCACCTCATTGGAAATGAGCCCTTGGTTGGGATACTTTTGACTCATCTGTACAAAAAAAAAAAGTCAACAAAACACATTTACAGTTGACACACTGCATAACAAAACCAGTGGTCATCCCAGGAGTTATTGCAGAAAAAACTAAAGGTGATTCATATTAAAAAGAGATAAAAAGTGAATAAGATCCAGGTCTGTAAGAAAAAGGTGTAAAAGGCTGACCCTGCTACATATCTTTCCATGACTATCTTCAGCAGATAGTATAAACTTCATTGTTTTGAAGTTAACATGATGACATTATCTAGCCTGGTTTTACCCAGAAACAATCCCTGATTGGCTCCCCAGATAAAGCAAGTGGTGGGTGAACTTTGGCTATTGAAAAACAACTGCAGCAAAAAGGATGTTAATTTGTTTTTTAAAAGTTTAGACTGCTGTAAAATTATTATTTAAATGCTATTTTATAGCAAAAACAGAACGTCTTGTAATTACTAGGCGTTTACTTTCCATTTCCCCTTTATCTGTGCAAAAAATATTTTACATAAAAGTGGATAAAATTTAAAAATTAGGAGGAAATGGATGCAAGTGTACCAAGTCACAGCTCAATTGGTGTCAATAAGCCTGGCAAGAAAATGCAGGTTTATTCATTACATACAAAGCCCCTTTATAAGTGCATAGTGAGGAAACTATAAAATAAAAATTATGTTATTATATAAAATGTGACTATTTGGAGTGTATTTGTTTATAAGTCTATAATCACAAGTGTATTAGTATGTAGTGTTTTTGTACTATGGGGATAATAATGGAGATTCAAATATAGAACTCAAAAGTCAAGTTCCTAAGTAGCAATATGTGTAGTATTATAACTGAATAAGTTATGTTAAACTGGCTGGAACAGAACCATTTTTTAAAGTGCCTCTTAGCACAGATGTGCAGTCAAAATGTAAAGGTTGTGCAGTGGATTGCAGATATAAAGCAGACACCTGTTTTCAGGAAACATTTCAGAAGATAAAAACTGGATCTAAAACCAATGGCGTTTGGAACCCAGTGTTCATTAAAATGCGCAGTAAAATGCACCAATGGTTTAAATTTCATGCAAGCAGACGATTTATAAGTTTGAAAGTTCTTTTTTTTTGCTGGCTTTTAAAGATATAACATTAAAACATAAATTCCTTCATAAATAAAAAAAAACAAACAAAAACACTATGTTTGTGATATCTACAAGACCACTAAAATGGACATGCGTATAACAAACACCATAGCACAAGCTTTAAAGTGATGGTAAATCTTAGCGTTTTTGAAACGCTAGGATTTACCAGTGCAACAAATGGGACTTTCATTTATGAAGCCTGCAGCAGAACGCTATTTTTTGCAATGAGGTGACGTTTCCACCTCTTAGCCAATAGCCGTGCAGCCCAGCTGGCATTATGCTAGATAGCTAGCACGCTATTGGCTAAGATCACCTCACTGAAAAATATTTTTTTGCCGTGGGCGGCCTAAGGCTTTAACATCACTTTAAGTGCTCTACATAAAGACACAATCAATACAAAAAAAAAAAAAAAAGTAGTGAGATGAGAAATTCCCTTATTAGACTTTAAAAATATTTTGTTACATTCTGATTAATGACATTTAACAGTCACACAAGCTCCTTCTTTGTTTGTATATAAAATATAGTGTTTCAGTTTTAGGTGAGCGTTACTCTTCCCATATGCACCAGTATTATCTGCACATCAGTGAAGAATTAAATGCAGACTTACATATAACATTATGCTGGTTCAGCCCAGTCAAGTGTTAATAAATATGTAAATATATATTTAATTATTCCCACGTTTCTCTTACTCCTTCCATAAATGGTGAAAATCCTGAAATAATGCAGAAATACACTAAGGTTATGGAATATATTCTGCCATCCGGAGCAGCTGAAAGCATCAATATTTACATATATCTCGGAAGCACTACAAGTATAAATGTAAAAAAAGTGCTTATATGTGAAAAGATATAGAATAATTCTGCCAAGTGCTGTAAATGGAATTCAAAAACGTGCTTGGAAAGAATGTTTCTTATTATGGGGATTTTCTTTAAGACCTTTAAAAAAAATAAAAATGTATACTATTCACACATTCAAACCAAAATGCAAGATTGAGGAGAAAAACAAACAAAAAAAAAAAAACAGACAAACAAACCTTAAAACAAATACTGCACATTCTATAGATTCCCTTTGGTTTGGTTCTCTAAAGTGAAAGAGAATGGCACATTATTCTCAAACATTTCCTAGCATCCGCATGAAAAAGCAACATTTCAAAGTTGCTTAAATTTAAACTAAAGATGAATACAGCTTTATCAGCTATGTACGTACTGCTCATTGTACCTATCAGCCAGCATTAACAGGAAGTAAACAGATGATATTAGTCTCATTTTAGAGGGACACTGCAGCCGGTATAACAAGTCATTTGAAACGCTTTAAAGGGAAACAGGTTTTATAGTACAGAGTATTAAATAATAAATTATTCCTTTATATTTATTTTTGTATTTGAAATAACTTTTTGCTCATTGAAACCATTGTTCTTCTCAAGGACAAGCCATAAAGGGTAAGTGGATTGCTAAATATTGCTTTCGCAAAAGCAATATTAGCGCTCCACTGAGTAATACCAGTGCATGGTAATGTGCGCTGGTATTACAAGTTGACAGCAATGCTTATGAGAGCTTGCATTGCTAGGAAGCATTACGCTCATGAGAGCGTGCTTCCATAGGCTCCAATGGGAGCCTTATTCCGTTTGCTGTCATACACGGAATCAGAACTAGCGCAGCGAAGGGGGGTAAGATACGCAGCAAATATAAATATATATTTATATAAGCATATACATTAACTGGGAACAAAATTCCCATAGATACTTTTCAGTGCCGTTTTTTTTTTTTTTTCTAACACCCCAAAGCCGCCAACTTTAAAGCTCTAAAAAAGGTATAAAGATGCTGCTATTTTTTATATTTTAATAAAATATATTACACTTAAGTTTAGGGACATTTTGTGGACAATTATAAAATTAACCAGAGATCGGATCTCTGGTTAATTTTATAAGCACTAATTGCTAATGAGAGCTTGCGGTAGCAATAACCAGCCACTTGTAATTATAAAATTAAAAATTAGCACTGTACTTGTAATCTGGCCCAAAATGGGCTGACTCTGCCAGTAAAGCAGACCTGCTAATGTTATCTATGTATAAACTTGGGTATTAAAGGGACACTGAACCCAAATTTTTTTTCTTTTATGATTCAGATAGAGCATGCAATTTTAACCTCTTAAGGACATATGACGGAATTTTTCCGTCATAAAACAATTGAGCAAACTGAAAGCTGTGTCCTTAAAGGGTTAAGCAACTTTCTAATTTACTCCTATTATCAATTTTTCTTCGTTCTCTTGCTTTCTTTATTTGAAAAAGAAGGCATCTAAGCTAAGGAGCCAGCCAATTTGTGGTTCAGAACCATGGATAGCACTTGTTTATTGGTGCTGTCCAATCAGCAAGGACAACCCAGGTTATTCACGAAAAATGGGCCGGCATCTAAACTTAAATTCTTGCCTTTAAAATAAAGATACCAAGAGAATGAATAAAATTTGATCATAGGAGTAAATTAGAAAGTTGCTTAAAATTGCAGGCTCTATCTGAATCATGAAAGAAAACATTTGGGTACAGTGTCCCTTTAAATGCTAATTATGGGTGAGTACAACCAGTCATTTCAGATTTTCTTTCTCTTGCCCCCCCACTGGGATATGTTTGTTATTCATATTTTCAGGGTAGGTGTGGTTACAGACAAAAGCAGCCATTTCAAATGACAAAATAAAGGCAAAGGAAATGCTTGCAAACAATTAAATATAATCCATCAGGTAAAATGGACCATCGGGAACGCATTGAAGTAGAGAAAAATTTCAGTCTACAGTGTCCCTTTAAATGTAAATGGATTTTACAGTAAATGTAAATGGATTTTACAGTTGTCCTTAACATGTATGATCTTTCAAAAGAATGGTAGATTTTTTTTTTTAATACAACAGCCTCTTAAGTGTTGGGAAAAAGTTCTTAAGTTTAAAACAAAAAAACACATTAATACAATCTTTACTCCCAAATATGATAACTATCAACCATTGTACGGTTTGGTTTAGTAATTTTACTGAAGATAAAAATAATAATAATATTATACACCATTGTAGTAGGCCCTACTGCATAGAGTAGATTACTAAGTGCTTTGTCAGCAAGAGGTAGAAGTCAGTGTGGTATCCGATCACAGGGATTGAGTGCTACAGACAGAGGAAGCCCCATTTCCTTTGTAACTTAATAGTATCCATCAATGAAACCAGTTTGTTTTCCATGAAAAAACCCAAATCTACATCTCTTATTTTCAGTCTTGAAACGGATTCACATCCTAATAGTTGCATTATCAGTAATCATCTTGCTTGTTTTCTTTAAATCAACATTGTGATCGTCTCTGCTTTGCTAAATACTCAACAATTTCCAATTCATTCTACTTGAGAAGTCCAACATCAACACTCAAGTATCCTCTGATTTGCTCACTTGTCGTCCCACATAATGGTCATGTAAAGTCAAACTGTACCATATTTACAGATTATGTGAGCAAGTTCAGCCTGGAATAGTGTGTTCCACAGGAATCCAAAGTAGTTTAAGAATAAAAAAGGAGTTAAGCCAGAACCTCAGAATTTGAATAGGTTGATGAAATCTTGTGGAGACAAAGAAACCAGACAACTTTCTGGGTTGTTTGCTGTGCAGGGGTGTTCTGTACCCTAGAATAAAGAAAAAGGCAAGATAGGTTAATACTCCCACAAAAAAAGTATACAGTATATTTATACTATCAACCGAGTCAGGTTTTCCACTATATTACTATAAAGTGTGAATGGAAATAAAGGGACAATGTACCCAAATGTTAAAGCACTTGAAAATTATGCAGTATACCTGTAAAAAGTGGACTAGAAAATATCACCTGAACATCTCTATGTAAAAGGAAAACCTTTTATATCAAGATTTCTTTAGAAGCCACATCACATTTTAAAGGGATTTAAAGGGACAATCTACACCAGAATTTTTATTGTTTTAAAAGATAGATAATCCCTTTATTACCCATTCCCAAGTTTTGCATAACCAACAGTTATAATAATATACTTTTAACCTCTGTGATTATCTTGTATATAAGCCTCTGCAAACTGCCCCTTTTTCAGTTCTTTTGATAGACTTGCAGTCTAGCCAATCAATGCCTGCTCCCAGATAACTTCTTGTGCACAAGCACAGTGTTATCTATATGAAATAAGTGAACTAACACCTTCTAGTGGTGAAAAACTGTTAAAATGCAATCTGAAAGAGGTGGGCTTCAAGGTCTAAGAAATTAGCATATGAACCTCCTAGGTTAAGCTTTCAACTAAGAATACCAAGAGAACAAAGCAAAATTGGTGATAAAAGTAAATTGTTTAAAATTACATGCTCTATATGAATCATGAAAGTTTATTTTGGCCTAGACTGTCCCTTTAAGCAGCCAATCAGGATGCTAGTCCCAGGAATTAGAAGGGAGTGTGCATCTGGTATGTGCAGGCATAATTACTTTATTTTTCTCCTCGGTTTAAGGAGGTTTACTATGAGATATCACAGTAGAGTAAAATGTGTCATAAGCTGTACACTAGCTGAAGCTTAAAGGAACATTAAACACTAAACAAATGCTAGATATAATGATGCATTTAAAGAAAAGATTAGTCTGAGAATAATGTAGATGTATTTTTATAGTTTCATTAGCTGTTTAAATATTGACAAAATAAGTGTAAACATTTAATATCTATAAAACAATGGGAGCTGCCATGTTTTAACTTAGATTACCTTCTCTGCTGTTCCCAATTAGGGACAGTTATAAATAGGTCACTAGAGTGTGCAGCCAATGGCTGTGTGAAATATAACAGTGTTCTGCACTTCCATTTCTAACAGGAACTGAAAGCTCACAATTTCAGAATGAAATTACAGGAAAAGGGGTCAAAACCCCCCCCATAATTTATGCTTACCTGATAAATTCATTTCTCTTGTGATGTATCGAGTCCACGGATTCATCCACTACTTGTGGGATATTCTCCTTCCCAACAGGAAGTGGCAAAGAGAGCACCCACAGCAGAGCTGCCTATATAGCTCCCCCCTTAACTCCACCCCCCAGTCATTCGCCCGAAAGCTAGGAAGAAAAAGGAGAAACCATAGGGTGCAGTGGTGACTGAAAGTTTCAAAAATAAAAAATACAAATGCCTGTCTTAGAAAAAACAGGGCGGGCCATGGACTCGATACATCACAAGAGAAATGAATTTATCAGGTAAGCATAAATTATATTTTCTCTTGTAAGATGTATCGAGTCCACGGATTCATCCATTACTTGTGGGATACCAATACCAAAGCTTTAGGACACGGATGAAGGGAGGGACAAGACAGGGACCTTTAAACAGAAGGCACCACTGCTTGAAGAACCCTTCTCCTAAAAATAGCCTCCGAAGAAGCAAAAGTATCAAATTTGGAAAATTTTGAAAAAGTATGAAGCGAAGACCAAGTCGCCGCCTTACAAATCCGTTCAGACGCGTCATTTTTAAAAGCCCATGTGGAAGCCACAGCTCTAGTATAATGAGCAGTAATTCTTTCAGGAGGCTGCTACCCAGCAGTCTCATAAGCCAAACGGATGATGCTTCTCAGCCAAAAAGAAAGAGAGGTAGCCGTAGCCTTTTGACCTTTCCGTTTACCAGAATAAACAACAATGAAGATGCCTGACGGAAATCTTTAGTTGCTTGTAAGAAAAATTTTAAAGCACGAACCACATCAAGATTGTGCAATAAACGTTCCTTTTTTGATGAAGGATTAGGACACAAAGAAGGAACAACAATATCTTGATTGATATTCTTAATAGAAACTAAACTTTCCAAGATAAAAGCTTAATATCTATGGAATGCATGGATTCAAAAGGAACCCCTTGAAGAACCTTAAGAACTAAATTTAAGCTCCAAGGCGGAGCAACCGATTTAAATACAGGCTTAATTCTGACCAAAGCCTGACTAAATGCTCGAACATCTGGGACATCTGCCACACATTTGTGTAGTAAAATAGACAAAGCAGAGATTTGTCCCTTTAGAGAACTAGCTGATAATCCCTTCTCCAAACCCTCTTGGAGAATAGACAAAACTCTAGGAATCCTAACCTTACTCCAAGAGTAACCTTTGGATTCACACCAATAAAGATATTTGCTACAAATCTTATGATAGATCTTCCTGGTGACAGGCTTTCTAGCCTGAATCAGGGTATCAATGACTGACTCAGATAAACCACGCTTTGCTAAAATCAAGCGTTCAATTTCCAAGCAGTCAGACGCAGAGAAATTAGATTTGGATGTGAGAACGGACCCTGGATTATAATGTCCCGCCTCATTGGCAGAGTCCACGGTGGAACCGAGGAGATGTCCACTAGGTCTGCATACCAAGTCCTGCGTGGCCATGCAGGAGCTATCAGGATCACTGAAGCACTCTCCAGCTTGATTCTGGCAACCAGACGTGGGAGGAGAGGAAACAGTGGGAATACATAAGCCAAATTGAAAAACCAAGGCACTGCTAGAACATCTATCAGCACCGCCTTGGGATCCCAAGACCTGGACCCGTAAAGAGGAAGTTTGGTATTCTGACGGGACGCCATCAGATCCAAATCTGGCATGCCCCATAGCTGAATTAGCTGGACAAACACCTTCGGATGAAGTTCCCACTCCCCCGGATGAAAAGTCTGACGACTCAGGAAATCCACCTCCCAGTTCTCTACTCCTGGTATGTGGATCGCTGATAGATGGCAAGAGTGATCCTCTGCCCATCGAATTATTTTGGTAACTTCCATCATCGCTAGAGAACTCTGTGTTCCTCCTTGATGATTGATATAAGCTACAGTCGTGATGTTGTCCGACTGAAACCTGATGAATTTGGCCGCAGCAAGCTGAGGCCACGCCTGAAGCGTATTGAAAATCGCTCTCAGTTCCAGAATGTTTATCGGAAGAATCGATTCCTCCCGAGACCATAAACCCTGAGCTTTCAGAGAGTTCCAGAATGCACTCCAGCCTAACAGGCTGGCATCTGTCGTTACTATGAGCCACTCTGGCCTGTGGAAACACATTCCCTGAGACAGGTGGTCCTGAGACAACCACCAGAGAAGAGAATCTCTGGTCTCCTGGTCCAGATGCAGTTGAGGAGATAAATCTGCATAGTCCCCATTCCACTGTTTGAGCATGCTTAGTTGCAGTGGTCTGAGATGTAGGCGGGCAAAAGAATCATTTAAAGCTCTATTTTTAAATGCCAACATATGATCCTTATAATTTATAGACATATCAGTACATTTGGGACACATTCTAAGAGGGGGTTCCACAATGACTTCCAAACATATTGAACAAGGATTTTCCTTGGTGTCAGACATGTTAAACAGGCTAGCAATGCAACAAGCAAGCTTGGAAAACACTTTAATCAAAGTAAAAAACACTTAGAAATAAAACGGTATTGTGCCTTTAAGAGAAAAAAAGCTGCACAAGTTCTGCAAAACAGTGTAAAAAAGCAGTAAACTTAATTAAATTTTTACAGTATCATCCTACAGCCTTAGTAACTTTGCACAACTATGCAAATAACCAATTAACCCCTTAATGGCAAAACCTGATTGAAAAAACATCAAAACCAGTAAAAAAGACTTTTAACACCCTGCCACAGCTCTGCTGTGGCTCCTACCTGCCCTTCAGAACGATTTGTGGGGAAAAAAACTCCTTTACAACCCTCAAACACAGCAGGAAACCTTGGAGAAGCAGTTGGATGACTCAGAAATAGAAACTGCACAACTGAGGCCGAAAATAGGCCCCTCCCACCTCACTCGTTTTTTGAGGCCTAGTAAAAGAAAACACCTGAGTGTTTTCTAATTAATTATGTGGGTTAAAAAACCCAAACACAAGCTACAATGACCCCTCAGTCCCTTACAAAAAACGTTTAAAAATGCTTTCCTTTTGAAAAATAAAAACCTTTTTATCTTTTAAAAATGGTGTCACCAGTAACAAACAAGCCCTTCAAGTAAGCTGAAACTTCTATGACTTTAATCAAAGTAAATCAAATGAAATACAGCTTACCCTTCTCTCATGGGGATATTGCCAGCCTTTTCTAGAATTAACACAGTCTGTCTAGAAAAATATAGACTTAACATACCTCATATGCAGCTTAGCATGCAAACTCTTCTCCCAACTGAAGTTTTCCTGTACTCTTCAGCCCTTGTGAGAACAGCAGTGGATCTTAGTTACAAAGTGCTAAGATCATAATCCTCCTTGCAGAAATCTTCATCCCTTTTCTGCAGAGAGCAAATAGTACACACCGGTACCATTTTTAAAATAACAAACTTTTGCTTGAGAAAATAAAAAACTAACATTTTTGTCACCACACTCATTACCATTTCCTAGCAGTTAGAGTAGGCAAAGAGAATGACTGGGGGGTGGAGTTAAGGGGGGGAGCTATATAGGCAGCTCTGCTGTGAGTGCTCTCTTTGCCACTTCCTGTTGGGAAGGATAATATCCCACAAGTAATGGATGAATCCGTGGACTCGATACATCTTACAAGAGAAAATATGTTTATATATATATGATGTATTATTTTATATTGCCATCTCAAAGTGTTAAATGTCCCTTTAACTGTTCACAGAGCACCTACTATTGAGAGCTGAAGAAATGTTGAGGTAAAATATCTTCCTTTACATTTTCTTGTCAGCTTTTCACAGTTATGCTGCATCCCTTTCAAGTGATTTAGCATATTATGCCCCTTTAAGCTTTCTCCATTTATGATCTTTATGTTTAATGATATGTATACACTTTAGGCTAGATTACAAATGGAGCGCTAAATTTAACGTGCACCCATAAACTGGCAAGTACGCCAGTTTAGGGGCACACGTTAAATAACCAGCCATTATGAGTGGCTGGTTAATGCTACCGTGATCTGGTTAATTTAAAAAACTGTACCCCAATTGGCCCCAAAATAAAGATAGTGTTGCTTTATAAAAAAACTAGCATCTTTTTTTTTTTTAATAAATATAACTGCACAAAGCAGTTATTAGGGGTTAAAGTGAGCGGATGTGGGGGTGTTAGAAAAATAACAGCACTGAAAAGTGCCTTTACATTAGGGTTTATGAGCGCACATTTACGTACGCTGGTATTACGAGTGGAGCGCAAATATCGATCTTGTGAAAGTGCAATTTTGCGCTCCACTTGTAATCTGACCCTTTATGTTCATAGTGTGGTATTTGCAGTCTAACTGGAAGTATTAAAGCCATCACCAAAATACATACTTTAAAAAAGGGACAATAAAATCCAAATTGAACTTTCTTGATTCAGATAGAACATGCCATTTATTATATTATAAAATGACACAGTCCTTTTATATCCACTTTTTCTTTCTGAACACCTACAGAGCCTGTGTTAACAATATTTATGTATATGGGTTAAGTGATTGGCTGTTGGCTGTCACATGACAGTAGGAGGCAGGAAAAAAAAAATGTCAGAAATTTACATTTGTTAGGGGGAAAAAAAAATAAAAAAAATAAAGTCTGCTCATATGAAATTTAGATTATTAATGCATTGCCTTTTTTTATTATGCATTTCTACAACATTTAAACGACCTTTAACATTACATTTTACCAAATAATTTGAGAAAGCATTTAGCATTTTGTAAACTCTAAGAATTATATATACACACACACACACACAAGCCCCTGATTAGGTAAAACATAACATCAACTTTCTTCTACCACTTAAAGGGCCACTGTAAGTAAATATTTTCTATGCCTGTTACTAACTAACTACCCCAAATACGCTTTTTATCAATAGCATTTCATTAACATATCTCTACCGTATATCAGAAATCTTGTCTGCAAATTTAATTGTTTTCCAAACCCACTCCGTGGGTATCCTTTGCTCTGTACCAATCCGTTTACAATACCTAGGTTTCAAAATGGCGCTTTAAACA
This sequence comes from Bombina bombina, assembly GCF_027579735.1. Classification (NCBI taxonomy): domain Eukaryota; kingdom Metazoa; phylum Chordata; class Amphibia; order Anura; family Bombinatoridae; genus Bombina; species Bombina bombina. Next base: position 1,062,061,794 of record NC_069503.1, read on the forward strand.
GAAAGTTATTGGTTTAAGTATTTTGAACATGCAGTGCTGAAAATAGTGGGCAGGATAACGTGACATCATCGGCGAATAAAAGATATAACTTTTAGAATGTTATGAAACTTCGTTTTGGAGAAAATATAGGTCAGTAGGTTTTAATTAATGTTTATTAACTTTAATATGTTAGTTGTTTAGCTTAAAAATTATAACAGAAAGTAATCCTTTAACTCTCTCTGCTCTTTTTCATTCTAATACTATGTATAAAGGACTAAGTTTTTTTTACTTAAAGGGATATGCAAGTCAAAATTCAACTTTCATGATGCATATAGTTCACACATGTTTGACTTTTCAATTTACTATTATCAAATTTGCTTTGATCTCTTGGTATCCTTTGTTTTAAAGGAGCAGCAATGTACTATTGGATGCTAGCTGGTATTTTGGTGGCTATACACAACTGGTGAGCCAATGACCAGAGGCATATGTGTTAGCTACCAGCAGTACATACATTGCTGCTATGGAGTTTAATTTAACCTCTGAATGGAAGCAGTAGTGCAATAATAAAGTACATTTTATTTTTGTACTTCTGTTCCTTTACCAGGTTGGACATCAATTTAATGCCATAACTGGTGTTGCCATAGAATTTTTTTTCTCAAAACTCCCCCACAATATGTAAAATAAAGAGCTAACCAATATGCAGTTAAAATGTGAATACCTCAAAATAATCTCAAAAAAAGGGACTGCAGAATAATACAGGCAAACTCACCGTCCATGAGAGAATGTGACAGTGCCGGCAGAGTTGCAGCGTGCCTCCATATTGCTCTCTCCTGGGGTAACAGCGTACCAGTTTAAAATACATCTTTTTCCAGTCCAACTGCCCTTTGTCTGATATGATAAGTCTTTTACGAATCTGGGGGGGGGGAATTAACATTTTTTTAATTTGGCGATTTAGACAGAATTGAATTATATCTGCTATAGAGGATATTTATATACGTTTTATTAAGCTCACGTTATTGGAAATTGATAAAAAAAAAAAAAAACACAAAAAAAAAACAAACAAAAAAAACAAACAAACAAACAAAAAAAAACACACACACAGACCTATATGATCTTATTTATTTGAAGGATTTATCTTTCCCATCATAAGCGAAACTAGGTACTGGATAATTCAATGAAAGTAGTATTATGCTGGTCATCCAAACAATTTGTAGCCCAATGCTGAGTTTTAGATAGCTATTTAAGTATCTGATGAACAAATAGTCAATAGCTTTCAAATCTTAAGCATAACCAGATTTCAAATCTTAAGCATAACATTGACTGTGCATACTTTATAGGAAGGGGAAAAAAAGGAACTAGTTTATTACATCATTTCATTATTCAGCCATTTGTTAGTTGTCACGTTCTGCAAATACACTGAAATATTTGGGAGAATGAGATTACAGGGCAAGTCCTATGAACTTATTTTCATCTTGAGATAGCAGGGGAAGAAAATAAAAATTAAAAAATAATTTTTAAATGGGTGCACCATCTGAATTTACTGACCACCGGCTAAAATGTTACCTAAAAAATTAGCTAATATTAAAAGTTTTTCAATGTTTGCTTAAATTATAATTAAAAGGGACAGTCCAGTCAAAATTAAACTTTTGTGATTCAGATGGAGCATGTAATTTTAAACAACTTTCCAATTTACTTTTATCATCAAATTTGCTTTATTCTCTTGGTATTCTTTGTTGAAAGCTAAACCTAGGTAGGCGCATATGCTAATTTCTATGCCCTTGAAGGCCGCCTTTTATCTCAGTGCATTTTGACAGTTTCACAGCTAGACAGCTCTAGTTCATGTGTGCCACATAGAAAACATTGAGCTCACTCCCGTGGAGTTATTTATGAGTCAGCACTGATTGGCTAAAATGCAAGTCTGTCAAAAAAAACTGAAATAAGAGTCTGCAGTAGCTTAATTACAAGGTAATCAGAGGTAAAAAGTGTATTAATATAACGTGTTGGTTATGCAAAACTGGGGAATGGGTAATAAAGGGATCATCTATGTTTTTAAACAATAAAAAAATCAGGAGTAGACTGTCCCTTTAAATTAATGTTAAGTTATGCAATTAATTTGTGCTTTGGATAGCAGAAAAGTTTATAAATATTATAAAGTAGCCGGGTGTGAGCAGTGTAATACTTTCCAACGCCACATGACTGGCAACATTTTTTTGTGGGCAACACTGCATTATATTATCAACAACAACAACTAGGACCTAGATAACATTTAGGTGGTAAAAACACAGATCTCGTTTTTTTCTATGGAGAATTTTAATGTTACCACCAGTTTCAAAACTTTACCACCTCAGTGAAAACTAGACCATAGTTGTCACTGTGAAAAACACCATCATTTTTGCATTAAGA